>NC_142935.1:55400509-55575509 GCF_046866305.1 Octopus bimaculoides
ACACACACGTACATATATATGTATGGTGCATGGCTTAGTGGTTAGGGTGTTGCACTCATGATTGTGAGATTGTGGGTTCAATTCCCAAACTGGACGTTGTGTTGTGTTCTTGAGCAAAGCACTTCATTTCACATTGCTCAGTGATCATTTCATCATCTGACACATAGTGCACCTGTACAGGTAATGTCAATTTGATAGAGGGAGTGAGCTTATGTGTACACAAACATTTGATTACTATAAAGAAATCATATGTGTGTTTGTTCGGCAAGAAATCGCCAAACCCTCGTATGTCGTCTAACGACAGGAGAGTTTGTGATTTGTATATATAAAAAATAATAATTGATGTTAGTCAGTTATTGTTGATCAAGATTTCTCCATTTTCTGCTTAATTTGATTACTGATAAACTCATGCTGGAGCACCGCCTTTAGTCAAACAAATCAACCCCAGGACTTATTCTTTGTAAGCCTAGTACTTATTCTATTGGTCTCTTTTGCCGAACTGCGAAGTTATGGGGACGTAAACACACCAGCATCGGTTGTCAAGTGATGTTGGGGGGACAAACACAAACATATACACACACATACATACATACATATATATATATATATATATATACAACGGGCTTCTTACCACACAGCCATAAAAAAAGTTTTGATGTTTTTGCATTTTTGTGAACCTAAGTAAATGAAAAAGTTCCAACTAGAAATTATCACCGTGTAGTTATTGGATTCAGTTTACCAAAGTCTTAAAGCAGAAATATAGGACTTATTTTGCATGTTTAAAATGAATTTTTTTCATTTTTGTTTTATTTCTTTCTTTTTCTCTTTTACAAAAGTAGTAAGCTCTTGGTGGAAGACGTAACTCTCACCTTTGTATTAAGCAACTTTATGGTATGAGGGATAACTGGGACTAGGTCAGTGGATTTGATCCATTGTAGATTTGCACAATAAACACTTCACTTCTGTTGTAGATTCTACAGCAACAAAAACTTCATTTATGAAAAGAGAATAAGTTCTCTCTTATATTGTTTGTTCCACACAGGTTGCAAGAAGAACAGCTACTAAACCAGGCTACCAACTATATCAAGAATCTGTAATAAGATACCGACAGTATGCTGAATCCAAAGAAGAAGACACATTTAAACAGACATTAATTTCCAACCACATTACCTGGGAAGACATAACAGAAAAGAAAATGGTGGCTTCTGCTGTGAAAAGAAAAGTGCATTGTAAATTTGAAGAGGAAGAGAAGCAACTAGAAGAAAGGCAACTGAGGTAATAACTGGTTAATGTTATTTATGATTTCCTATTCCCTGTTGTATTACTGCCTGGTCTTTCTGTTTCTGACCTGAACACATTCAGCATAAAATATTCATAAGTAACCTTTTTGAATTGTTTAGTCAAATGAGGAAGAACAATACTTACGATCCTATTTAGGGCAGATAAGAAACCTGGTTTGAATGCTTGCAACAGAGTGGACTCTATCAAAGAAACCAAAGGGCCAAATAGTGGAGTTTAACTGGGTGGCAGGTTAAGTTTGCCATGAGATCAGTCCCTCTGGTAGGATTCCTCACAGATTCTATCTACCAAAATTTCACACATAAGGTTTTGATTGACCCAAGGCTATGGTAGAAGACACTTGTCCAAGGTGCCACACTCTGGGACTGAACCTGAAACTATGAAGTTGTGAAACGAATTTTTTAGCAACATAGCCATCTACCTCTCTACCCATTAACCCCAGCCTTTATTCATTCATTCATTCTGTCATTTAGTCATTAAGTCATTCACACTTCAAATCCTTCATTCTTTTAGTTGTTTGGTTAGTCAGTCAATCTGTTATTTATTCAACTCCCTTTCATGTATTTAATCAGTCATTCATTCTGTCAGTCATCCATTCAGTTGTTTATTCTGTCATTCATCCTGTTATACAATCCTTTATTCAATTATTCAGTTATTCTCTCCTTTTTTTCATTCACTCATTCTTTATGGCTATTTTGCACAATTCCTACTACAGGTTGAAAAAGTTATTATCAGATGAAGAAAATGCACTATTTAATGAGATTGAATCAGTTCCCCTAACTATGGAACAGCAAAAGGAATCAATGCGTCAAAGAGCAAAACAATTAAGAGAAAAGAGAGAGGAAGAAAGACAAAAATTAGTCCAAGAAAAACTGGATCAAAAGTTTCGGTAAGATTCTTTTGTCTAATTAGATATCGTCTTATGGTAAGTAAATTTAGAGACCACATGGTTAGTAAGCCTGCCACACCAAGTCTTGGTGGTAAAGGTGTAGAGAGAGTTTAATAACTTATTGCATAGTAACTTCATTAATTCAATCCCATTTGATACCTGTCTTAGACAGCTCTGCAATTACTCTTCTGTTTGTAACCCACCCAAAACTACAAGTACTAAATTAAAATTAAAATAGAAATGCTGACTGAAGCCCTGTTATTAATAGGATCCTGATGTTGTTATATGGTCTAAAGTCAATCTTAATCAGGCAAAGGCATTCAGGCTGTGATCTAGCTATCTTTTATTAAGTGTATGCAGGACTTCATTATCTAATTTGTTCTTTCTTTATTTCAGATGTAATTTGAAAGAGATTTGGTTACAATTTCTATCAAGTTGAGCGACCACATAGCTTCCTTGTTGGTGCATTGTTTTTATTATGAGATTTCAGTTGGTAAAAGTGTAACCATACTGATAAGTTTTATCCCAAACTCTAATTTAATATGAATGATAAAATAAGAAATATTGCTGTGTCTGATGTGAGAAGTGGATTTTGATATTTTAAACAGGGTTCTCTTTAAATTTGCCAAACCATAACTAATTTCCTCAAACTCATCAGACAATGATGACAATGATGATGATGATACCTTGTGATGAAAGATATAAAAATAAATGGTGTTTGAGCTGATGAAAAAATCCAAAAATCCTAACAGTTTTCTATTGTATTGAATGTAATTTGACATGCATATTATCATTATCCATTGCACATACTGCCTACTGCTATAACATTGCATCCATATTGCACACAGAGCATGTTCAGTTCCTGATAATTGGTCTGTAAATTTGAAACACTGAGTTCCACTGCTGGGAAACTGTCTGCTATTTTAATGAGATTCTTCAGCATGTTTTATTCTTCTCTTTACCTTTTTTCTTTCTTCTTTGACTAGTTCGGAATGTGACCCACTGCGAACTGCTACCTCCAAACGACTTGTACAGGAGATTGCAGCGGAACACAGAAGGAATGCTGACAAGTTAGAAATAATGCGTAAGGAGAAACAAATGGTTGACGACATTTTTAGAGAAATGAGCCAGAAGGAATATCAGAAAATGCTTGAGAAAGAAGAGAAAGAAAACAAGGAGAGGAAGACCAGGAATGAAGAAGTAGCTAATGTACTTCGAGAACAAATGGCTGAATTGGAAGAGAACAAGTGCAGAGAAGAAAAGTTAAAAGAAGAAGAACTTAAACTGCTCGTAAAAATGCTTCTTTATTTTTTGCTAAATAAAGTTGGAAATAAAAGTATGTGTGTATGTTTATGTTAGTATATCTGTATATTTCTATATGTGTAGTTATCTATCTGTGTGTTTGTGTATATCTAGTTGTGTGTGCGTGTTTGCATATATATATATGTGTTTGTGTCTCTACCTGTTTTCTTTGTATATGTTTATGTGTCTATGCATACATACCTGTGTTTGTGTGAGCAGGTGATCAATTTAAATCAGTCTAAAGCTTTCAACAAACTCAACCATTGCTTCCATTAAGATATGTTCTTTAAAAGTCTCAAAGACTTAGCAGAGACGCTTTGCAATGCCAATTATTGCTGCTTTCTGGATATGCCCTATTTTCATTTTTATGCCTATCTTTCAGAATCAATAAAATAAATACCAGTTGCACCCTCCCCTGAAGTTGTTGACCTTGTGCCAAAATTTGAAACCATCATCATTATCATTATTAAAATGGTGAAGGCAGCGAGCTGTCAGAATTGTTAGCACACCAGGTGAAATGCTTGGCAGTATTTTGTCTGCCACTATGTTTCGAGTTCAAATTCCATCAAAGTCGACTTTGCCTTTCATCCTTTTGGGGCTGATAAATTAAGTACCAGGGAAACACTGGAGTCGATGTAATCGACTACTCTCTTCCCACCAAATTTCAGGCCTTGTGCCTGTAGAAGAAAAGATTATTATTAAAAAGCTGTTAAGCAGAACCGTTAGCACTGGGTGGAATGCTTAATGGTATTTCGTCTGTCGTTATGTTCTGAGCTCAAATTCTGCCAAAGTTGACTTAGCTTTTCATTCTTTAGGAGTTGATAAATTAAGTATCAGTGAAACACTGGGGAGGAGGGTGGGTTGTCGATGTAATAGACTAGTCCCCTCCCCACAAATTTCAGGCCTTGTGCCTATAGTAGAATGGGTTATTATTATTAGTAAAGCGGTGAGCTGCCAGAATCTTTAGCATGCCAGACAAACTGACTAGCAGCATATTTTTTCTGTCTTTACTTTCTGAGTTTAAATTCTGTTGAGATTAACTTTGCCTTTCATCCTTACATGGCTGATGAAATAAGCCCCAGTTGAGTGTTGAGGTTGATGTAATCAACTTACCCACTTCCCCCAAATTGCTGGCCTTTTGCTAAAATTTGAAACCATTATTATTTTTTTTATTAACCCATATTAACCCACTGTTTTCATTTGAGGACAGTTGTATTTGGTTTACAATGTGTGCTTTTCAAGAACATTTATTCAGTTGCTGTCTAAATATTGCAATGTTAACACCTGGTTCCCTTTTGTCACTGTTTTGGTTTATCCCATTCAGATCTAGACACTAAACTATTGACAAGCTTGTGGCTTGTCTAACTGAACACACTATGGGATTTCTACCTCATCTCACTAGCACTTCAAAACTCATTGGATATTTTAGATATGCAGCCAAGTACCGAAGCTAACTACCTTGATGTGTATTAAGGAATTAACTCAAGTCTCCTATACTCTGTTGTCTTGTATGCTTATCTCTGTTATGCCGGCTACTTCATGAGTGAGCAAGGAATAGATTATGTTTGTTAATCAAAAACATTGCTTTCTGGTATTTATCTTTACCTTTTTGTAAAACATGAATTTATACATTTCAAACCATCTTACGTGCACACATCCAAATATACTTCCTAAACTGGTAAAGTCCAACTCTTAATTTACCTCTTGTTACAAAATCATGCCGAAACAGACATTGGAGCTTGGTGCAGTCTTCTCTGGCTTGCTACCTCCTGTTGAACTGTCCAACACAGACAATAAATGGGTGGTGGGGGCAACAATGATGACAATAAAAATGACGATGGTGATGACGATTATTATTATTATTATTATTATTATTATTATTATTATTATTATTATTATTATTATTAATATTATTATTATTATTATTTCTTCCTGTGTGCAGACTGTTGCTTGAGACTTTTAAAAAAAATTTTTTTTACATTCAGAAAGAACAAGCCATTCTAGATGAAATGAAAGAGAAAAGAAGCCTTGAAGAAAAAAGGCGTTTACAGAAAGAGACAAGAAACATATTTGAAAAGTCGATTAAAGAGAAACTGCAGAGAAAAGCTGAAGATGAACAAGAGGAACTTGAATATGATATTAAAGCACTGCAAGCTCTTCTGGAAAAATGTGGAGAAGAGGATCGACAAAAACAACAAAGAAAAGTTCGTAGCTATATTATGTTTTGTTATTCTTTTATTCTTTTACTTGTTTCAGGCAGTTGACTGTGGTCATGCTGGAACACTGCCTTGAAGGGTTTTAGGCGAAGAAATTGAGCCCACAACTTATGTTTTGTAAGCCCAGTACTATTTCTATTGATCTCTTTTGCTGAACTACTAGTTTACAGGGATGTAAACACACCAACACTAGTTGTCAATGGTATTGTGGGGGGGGGGGGGACAAATACAGACACAAAAACACACACATAGATATATACATATACATATATATATTGAAGTTATGAGAGGTAATGGTGTCAAGAAGACCCTAAGGTGTCAGGTAATGCTGAGTAAGTGCTAGGGACAGACTATAGTTAAGCTCCAGGTTTCGGTGATTATGCAAATGAGGAGTCCAATGTAGATCATATATCAGCATGCATATATATAAAAAAATTAACAGAATGAGATAAAAATCCAAGGCTGTGAAAGATTTCAAAACATTTATAAATAGGTCTTACAGCTGTTTCCGGGATATTTTATATATGCCTTCATCGGAGATGGTGTGAGAGAATGGTTAAGCAATAGTTATTCTAGAGAAGATATGAAATAGAGAGTGAAGTGGAGGAATGAAAATAGATGTGAGATATGCAGGGATATTGTATCTGCAGTTCCATTATTTAGGCAGAATGGTATACGTATAAGATTCCTGTACCTTGCGAGTAAGTTCCAATAGTATTTAAAATTGGTCATTCCAAGCATAGAGTTTGTAAACGGTGTTATTGAATTGAGGGGTTTTTTTGAAGTGACTTAAAAGTTGGGAATGTGTTTTTGTAAGCTCATACACGATGGGCTTCTTTCAGTTTCCGTCTACTAAATCCATTCACAAGGCTTTGGTTGGCCCCAGGCTATAGTAGAAGACACTTGCCCAAGATGCCATGAGTGGGACTGAATCCGGAACCATGTGGTTGGGAAGCAAACTTCTTACCAGACAGCCAAGCCTGCTGTTGTTTATCTTCAGATCAGTCTGATCGATCTTTTTGAGACCACCTCTGGTTCTATGATATAAACTTCCTGTTTTCAAGTGATCTAAATTTAAATCTTCAGCTAAAATATCATATCAATTTATGTTTCAAATACTAGCTTAATAATGACAAAGTTATTTTGATAAATTCCACATTATTTTAAAAATCAGTTAAAACAAAGCAGTTGTTTTTCAATAGAAATACGGTAACAAAGGGGTTATGGCATTTCAGCCTTAACAATCCCATATTTTTGTATATATGGAATAACATCTAGTTTCTCTTTATTTCTTAGAGATTTTACAATCTGTTTTGAGGGAAATTGGTTGCTATTTCTAGCAGGTCAAACAACAAACAGTCTGCAGGCTCCTCTGTTTTGTTTTTTTATCATTATGTAGTTTTGGTTTCTTTTGTAAACAAAGTCTTTAATAAAGGCAAAATTTAATTCCAAGAAAGGGAGGCAGGACAATTCTCATAACTGTGGGACCCTGTTTGACTGAAGAAATTAATGTGGCTGATATTCAGCAGAAACTTCTGTAGGTTGACAAAAGAAGGCATTATGGATGTGTGCAGTTCCTGGAAACTTCTATCAGCCCATTCCATATCAAAAACATTTAAAACCCTTTTTCCGGTTCCTTTTTTCTTCTCCCCTTAGACCCTCTAAACTTCATTCTCCATGACTTTTAACCCTTTAGTATTTAAACCAGCCATATCCAGCCAAAATATTGTCTGCTTCATGTTCAAACTGGCCAGATCTGACCTCTCACACCTACTCTACAATGTCATTCTAAAATAAACAATCACATCATCAAAATCTTGAAACTATAAGATGATTTATGATTAATTCAAAACAACATGAATAAATACACATTACATTTGACAAAGTAATTTGAATAGTAAAGGGTTAAACCATTATATTCTGTTAGCCTTTACAATGAGTTTTCCAACCCAAAAAATATTTCCTTGACTATTGTCCTATACTCAAGCCATCACCTCACTTCTCTGGCTGGCTAAACTTCCCAGTCTAAACTGTATTTCTTTCTCTGGTGAGTTTTACCAGCAGATTAATAGGAGAGATTTAGAAACTAAGATGGGATCTAGTTATGTAAATCTTTTTGTAGGCTACATTAGCATCAACATTTTTGCTCAGTTCATTGGATTAATTCCAGGCCATATGACTTAAATTGATGAGTACCCAACTCCATTTCATTTAGTTGAATTGAAAACAGGTGTACTCTGCATGTGAATTTACTTCTGCTGTCTCGAACACACCTGTCTGTTTCCTTGATATCTGTCTTTTTTAATAGCATCTACTTTTTCACTTCTTTATACTAGAAATCTACTGATAAGCCTTTAAAAGAGCTTCAACATGGTCAAACTGCATGCTAAAGATATCAGCCAAAATGCCTTCAAATAGAGAGGAATATAATAGACATAGTTATTCCTGATATTCAAAAAGTTGGAACGGTCAAGACTAGAATATTTTTCATCAGTGAATGATCTGGTGCTAAACAACAACTTTCTCGTTTTGCTCCTCATCCTACTCTCAACTAAATTCATCCCTTTTTCTCAATTTCTTTAACTCCACTGGTTATGCCCTTCTATAAAACACACTTTATGCACTCTGATCCCTAAACTGACCCTAATCTTTCCTGAACATCTTCAAAAAGAACAAGAATCTATGTGACCTCTTGATTAGGAGCTCATTTTTATCCCTCCATATCCTGAAAAGACATTCGAGCGAGATCGTTGCCAGTGCCGATGGACTGGCTCCTGTACAAGTGGCACGTAAAACACACCATTTCGAGTGTGGCTGTCGCCAGTATCCACTTGACCGGCCCTCGTGCCAGTGGCACGTAAAACACCCACTACACTCTCGGAGTGGTTGGCGTTAGGAAGAGCATCCAGCTGTAGAAACTCTGCCAAATCAGATTGGAGCCTGGTGTTGCCTCCTGGTCCACCAGTCCTCAGTTAAATCGTCCAACCCATGCTAGCATGGAAAGCAGAAGTTAAACAATGATGATGATGATGATATCCAACTCTGAACCTTCTCATTCTTGTTCCTTTACCAACCTAAATCACTATTATTGGCAATGTAACCAGTCTCTAATATATAAAAATATCGAAGGGTCATGGCTGGGATGCCTTTATTTCTACCATATGCTAATAAATCATTTCTATTTCCTCTATTCTCACAGCTGGAATGCCAGAAAGAAACTCAATCATACTTAAAATATGTGCGGAGTTTATTAGCAGAAGAAGAAGCCCGCAAGAAAGAGATGGAACGTATGATTCAGGAAGACATTGAGAATCAGTGGCAAAAACGGTTGAAGCAGTGGCGCTTAGATAGAGAGATGAGGAGAGTTCTGATGGATGATGTCTTCAGGATAAGGAGCCGACAGGTTATGGATAAATGTAAGTCTGCTTATTTTCAACATCATCGTTGGGATCAGTATAGTTATAAGCTAACTACCTTGCAGTATTTTAGTTACATACCTTTGGATTCTGAGTTCAAAATTGACCTTATTGTGATTTGAGCTTAGTATACCATTGAGGTTAATTTTGTTTTTCCAGGAGGTCAATAAAATGAGTACTAGTTAAATACTGGGTCCACTTTAATCAATTGTTCCCAAGTTTCTGGCCTTATATGCTTATGCTTATGCTTTGAATTATTGGTGTTGAGCTGGCAGAATTGTTAGCATTCCAGGAAAAATGCTTAGTGGCATTTTGTCCATTTGCACATTCTGAGTTCAAATTCTCTCGGGATTGACTTTGCCTTTCAGGGTCGATAAAATAAGAACCAATAGAACACTAGGGGTTGATGTAATTGACTTACTCTCTCTCCCTAAGCTGCTCGCCTTGTACCGAAATTTGGAAGCATTATCATTACTAATATTATTATTATTATTATTATCATTATTTGATTGAAGGTGTAGAGCTTCGAAGCATTTCAGCCATCTCTAGGTTCTGAGTTCAAATGCCACCAAGGTCAATGTTGCCTTTCATCCTTCCGAGGTCGATAAAATAAAAACCAATTGATGTCATTGGCTAAATCCCCTCCACTAAAATTTGATTGGTGGAATTGGTAAAGCATTAAACAAATCAATCAAATTTCAACTAGGTTCACAATGCCTTTTATCTTTCTGGGTGTCAATAAAACAAATATGAATCAAGTATTGGAGAGGAATCTCATTGACTGTACCTTCACCCAAATTAGTGATCTTGTGTATCTTTGTTAAAAGTGATTATTGTTGTTATTAATTTTTCTTCTCTCTTTACTATGTTACCATGTTTCAGTGGTTGCCATCAACATGGAGAGGGCAGAGGCAGAGAAAGAAAAAGAGCAAGTCCTTGGAGAAATTGAATGGCTTAAAGAGAAGGAAGCTGAAGAAATTCAAAAAGAACGGCAGAAAAAGTTGCAATACTTCCAAGATCTGCGAGGACAGATTGAGTTCAATACCGCTCATCAGGAGATTTTGAAGAATTTAGAAGAAGACAGTTACAAGAAGGAATTACAAGCTGAAGAAGATTTAAAGGCAAAGGTTGAAAACCTGCTTAAATCAAATGTCTCTCTCTGCAAGCAGGAACATCCTCTGAGACGAGCATTGAGCCAAGTGTGCTGAGCAAACTGGAAGGAATTGTTCAAATAAATGAACAGTACTTCCCCACCTACACCCTTTTCTCCACCCCTACCCATACCATCTTTGCTTTCCTTAATTCTAAGAGACATAAAGAGACCATCTAAGAGACATAAAGAGACCACACCACTTCACTTCATATTTACAGTTTATTGTTTATAGCCTTCTTTCATATTAAAACAATACAGTTTATCTGTTGTCTTGTAGTTTTGTTTTCTTTACCATTCTAGTTGTCATCATCATTATCATTGCCACTGCCACTCTCCTCCTCTTCCTCCTCCTTAATGTCAATATGTAACTCTCATCACCATTAGCTCCAATAGCAGTATTCATTGCCAACTACAGAACTGAAATAGCTTAACCAAAGGTAAACACCACTGCAAATACATTGTACCAGTACCATACATGGCAGGTGTACTTATACAAGCCGTCAGTGAATCTTCTGTGTGATCAGCTAACTTACTATGTATAACAGTCAAGTCTTCTTTCTCCATATTACATCCTATCTTAAAAAAAGGTTACATTGGAAAATGTAGTCTTAGATGCACTGTGCTTGAAAAAAGGGAATGACAGAGTTGTCACAGCTGGAATTCCTCTGGTTCCTTCTCATGGTACAGGACAGCAGTCGTAGTTATAACAGACAAGACAGTTGAAATACTTAACCGTCACACGTTCTCTAAATTGGTAGATGTCTGCTATCATGAGACACTATTTAACAATGTAAGTCGCATGAGCACTACATAATAGATTAGTTCTGAATTCAAATATCATCATAGACGAAAACCTCTGAGCCGAGGGATGAGGAATTAACACCAAGAAAACATGCTCAAAGTCATACTGTAACTATTTTGTTTTGGCATTTTGTAGACATAAGACAGTGCACGAATCAAAAAGAGAGCTAATTCCCCTCTCAAATCATACACAACAGTTTTTGACAAAGGACAGATACATTAGATTGTTGTAGTAAAAATGGTACTCTCTTTCCCACATGACAAAGCTGCTATAAAGTCAGACAGTCAGTCATTGTAGGAATCAGTAGTAGCAGAGTTGTTGTACGAGTTCTCAGTTGGAATCAGTGTCAGTTACGTGATATATAGGAGTTTGAGTTACCATCAAGGTAACGTTTCAATGTCATTGTCTTGCAGAGCTATCAGCAAAAGCATGATAGATGAGTCAAAGATAATAATACCGCCACAGCATAATAGTGGTGGCAAGAATATTACAGTGCAGACAATAACATACAAGTGGATGAGTATCCACATTATAACAGTGGTGACGTGAATGTAAACAATTCACGCGGACAGCATTGAAAGAAAAAGAAAAAAATTTTCAAGAGAAAAATAATTCACACGGATGACATCGAAAAATTGTTCATGTGGAGAAATTAAAAACTTGATACAGGAGTAACAAGCATTTTTGTTGTACATATTTTATGAAAAATCCATAAAATTATGGAAAACTTGTTAGAGGGTTTAGTTGAGTTGCAAAAACAGCAACAACAATAACTCAAAGAACAAGAAAACAACAAATGTTGCAGCAACAAATGCTACAACTAATGAAGCTGGTAATAATACCAGAAAATACATTTTTGCCAGACCTTGTAGCAAATTCAAAAAATGAATTTAAATGTGACCCGGAAGAAGGAATCACTTTTGAGGCTTATTACTGAAGATTTGAACAAATTTTTGAAAAAGAATGCCATGACTGGATGGACGGAATGAAAACACATCTAATTCTGAGGAAACTAGCAACAATAGAGCATGAGAAATACTGTAACTATATATTGCCTAAAAAGGTTTCTGACATAAATTTCACGGACACATATGACATTTTATGTAGGATGTTTAGTGACAAAAACATTGTTGTTCAACACGGAAATGTTTGAACATTGAACATTTACTGTCCCTTTTTCCATGCTGGCATGGGTTGGATGGTTCAACGTGAACAGATGAGCCAGAGAATTACACCATACTCCAATGCCTGCTTTGACATGGTATCTGCAATCAGGTGCCCTTCCTAACACCAACTACTTCACAGAGTGCACAGCACCGATGAAGTCACCAAATACCTGAAAGACAAAACTCTTCAACTGAATGGGGTAGAGTATTGAGGGATATGAGAAAAATGATAGAAGAGTAGTAACAGGTGTCTTGCTGAAGAAGAGAACACTCGGCTTCCCCATCTGGAAAGAAAGAGATATGACATCAAGGTACAAAGTGAATATGAAAGAAAGAATGATAAAAATGAAGGTATAAAAGACAGGAGAGTCAAATGTGGAAAGCATTTGATCATAAGTTGAATCATTCAGATTTGGAATTAAACATCAACAATAACAGTAATTATGGTAAAATTTTATTTTTGTTACAAATGGATCAAAACTCGTTGAACCTGTTTTTGTTCATTTTTACTTAGCTACATTAATTTATAAAATATAGAGAGATGATAATTTTTTTTTCTGTAATTTTTATTTATATATTTTTTTTTTTTTGTAAATGATATATGAAAATGTAGGAAATGGCAAGCCAAACTAATCAGTTTGTTTCAGTGACCAGGTATAATCTTGAAAAAAAAAAAAAAAAAAATTTCATAATTCTTTTTACAATTTTGATACATAAAAATAAATGGCATGGAATATTGTCAACAGAGCGAGATGATGTCTGATTTGGTATTGGTGAGTTACACAAATATGCCTTCGTTCACCTAATACTCAACAAACAAGACGCTCACACATATATATGATATTAAAAAAAAATGTAGATTTGACTCTACATTTTGTACTGAGTTCATGGTAAGATGTTTTAATCAAAGATTAATAAATGAAGTAGAGTTTGTGTGAATAAAACTCTGAGTAACAATGAAATGAATCATGAACAGTCTCCCATAGCATATATATATATATATATATATATATACACACACACAATATTGTCAATATCAGTTGTAACATCATGTGGAAAAGCTTCTTATATATATATATATATATATATATATATATTTATTCATTTCTCGATTTCAAAAAACCCAAAAATGTAACAAAAAAAAAAAAATTATCACCACCCCTGATCATTTAAAGTGGCTGAATACATCTGATGAACTGTTGTAACAAACATTCTCAGATTTAAAGCAAGCCATTGAATGCTTTGCACAAGATATACACTGCTCTTGTCGTGATATGAATCCATAAGCCATGAGTGCAGAAAATTAGACAACATCTCTTCCCCATGGATTTTGTTCAAGACATTTAGCTGTAAACTTCCAAAGAATCCTTGAAATGGAATGGAATGAGGTATAAATGATATTTAGTGGTGGACATTAACAAGAATGGTACACTTAATATGTAGCCTATTTTAATACCACCAACCGGTACATAGGTGCCTTTAGCAGAGTCCAGTGTGATAAAGCATTCAGACTAGGTCTCAAGTTTGAGAATAACTTATTCCCTTTCTCCTGCCAGTATTAGAGGCCCTGAAAAAAAAAAAAAAAAAAAAAAAAAAAACTCATGGATACTGTCTTTTCTCTTACTAATCCACAAAATAGGGAGTGAACTTAAACACAGAATAGAATGTTTAAGCAGCAACCGTAACACAAGCAATGTAAATCACAACCAGGACTTAGATCCAAAGTTAAGGCTGATCAATACATGTATGCAATGAGGTAGACAGGACACAGATTTGAGGACGAGTATTGTTTTCTCCAAGTGGATTTGAATTCAGCTCAGGATACCCATTCTTCATTGGTAGATGACTGAGTTGTCCAAAAGTTTCAAGTTACATGCTTTGTTTATAAACAAACACACTGGTATCAAGATTTTCAGACTACTGACAGTTTCACTGATAGACACAAACCCTATCTTTTTCATTTGGGTTACTGTAATATGTACTCTCCTATCTGTGACAAAATGTGAATGTTATAACCAATGAGTAAAGAAATCAGTATCAAAATACATTTGTTCAGCCAAGAAGCATATAAAAATGCTGTATAAAAGAAAAGATAATTACCTAATGAATACTTTTTGTCGGCTCGTTAACCTTCAGCAGTTTAGTGTTTAGCATCATACACACATTGTGTGTATAATTTATTAGGAGGTAAAGAGGTGACTAATGATTCACTCTGTTGGTACTCAGAGTTTCCTGCCATATGCAGTTCAGGAAATGTTGAGATTAATAACAAATAGTTACAAGGTGTATTTTAGAAAAACCTTATATTTTTTTTGTTCCACGTACAGATAATATTTGCAAAATACACATTAGATGGCAATTTTTCTTTGCCTAGAAACCCAAGCTTCTCAAGATTACTGCTTACTCATTTAGTAAAATAACCAAGTGCCCCAATAATAGGTACAATATAGATTAACTGACTGCGTTTTATCAGACCATCAGCACTAGGAAGACTGTCTAGGTCAAGATAGTTCTTATTCACAGTTAGTTTGTAGACTGGCTGCCGATAATGTGGCTTGCAATACATCATCATCATTTAACGTCCGCTTTCCATGCTGGTATGGGTTGGACGGTTTGACTGAAGGCAGGCAAACCAGGAGGCTACACCAGGTTCCAATCTGATCTGGCAAAGTTTCTACAGTTGGATGTCCTTCCTCTCTGAAAGTGTAGTGGGTGCTTTTTATGTGCCACCAGCACTGGCATTGGCTATGCTTGAGTGGTGTTTTTTATGTGCCACGTTTATAAATATATGTGCTGTCTCTCCTACACCCAGAATCATTGCACCAGGTTCCATTTTGAAGATTACGTTTTTGTAATCCGAAAGTAGAAGATTGCTACAAAATATTCATTGAACAAGAGACAGTGAAAAATGAAACTTTGACCTAAAACTCTGACATTTTTCTGATTGCTATTATACAGCTATTCTAAAATGTGACTAAGATACTACCTGCAATGTAATTCAAAGGGTAAACTGCCATGGGATAATTTTAAATCTTGGTGCTGGATATATAATTTAACAAAGCAGGGAGAAAGACAGTATTCACACAATGCACTACAATTACTGTTACACAAGGTTAAAAGCTCTCTACCAATGGCTCACAATGAACTGTTGACAGTTCTTTATTTTATAGCAATATGCCAGTCCACTTTTAGTCACTTGAAGGGTGGTTGGAATCCTTCCACAACAAATAAATATAGAGAAATATTTCTCTTGTTGAGTATATATAAACATTTCTAAAGTAAAAAAAAAATACCAGTGGAACATTCCCATCAGAACTTCTGCTAAATGCAAACATAACAGGTCTGATAAAGTGTTTGGAACAGAAACGAAACATTTTGTTCAATTACTGTGGTCATCTGCCCTTCAGATGTGAAAATTTCTTTCAAAATCACATAGAGAATATTTATGGACAATCGATTCAAAATCTACAAATTCTCTGTCCAGATTACAAATTCCCTGTTGTACCCATAAACATTGGTGCACTCAGTTTTCTTAAAAAATGTCTAAGTAGCAATCTTGAAAATCTGAGATTTTCATATACAAAGAGTAGTAAGCTAACATGCATATTGCAGTTATAATATACAAGCAGAACAGTAAAAATATGCAAGGCTTTTTTAATATTCAACTCTTCACTCTTATTTTTACCTAATTTATAGTGAAGGAGCACTGTTTCTATGTTAGAAACTAGCTTGTTTCTTTGATAGGAAGAGTTCAAACAATTGAAAAACAAGGTAAACATAATTACACTAATAAACATGCAAAAATATACATACACATACATAAATATACTAATAAAAATATGCATATGCCAATGTAAATATGCAAACATACTCATAAATACACATAAATACGCAGGAGTGGCTGTGTGGTAAGTAGCTTGCTTACCAACCACATGGTTCCGGGTTCATTCCCACTGCGTGGCACCTTGGGCAAGTGTCTTCTGCTATAGCCTCGGGCCGACCAAAGCCTTGTGAGTGGATTTGGTAGACGGAAACTGAAAGAGGCCCGTCGTATATATATGTATATATATATGTGTGTGTGTGTGTGTGTGTTTGTCCCCCCAACATTGCTTGACAACCGATGGTGGTGTGTTTATGTCTCCGTAACTTAGCGGTTCGGCCAAAAAGAGATCGATAGAATAAGTACTAGGCTTACAAAGAATAAGTCCTGGGGTCGATTTGCTCGACTAAAGGCGGTGCTCCAGCATGGCCGCAGTCAAATGACTGAAACAAGTAAAAGAGTAAAAGAGTAAGTACATACATAGACATATATGTATACATGAGCTTATGAAGATCTGTTAACTTAAAAAGCTTAATAGAAAATGTCTTTAAAATCTGTTATATTTTTCCTACAGCATAACTGTAAGATGGAACCTCTCCATCTAAACACACACATATGTATACTTATACACACACACACACTTACTTTACATACATATACACACACAAAAAAACAAAAAAAACTTACATAATATATACATATTGTAAATAAAATTTTCTGTCAGTTTTAGTTAACTAAACTACCTATTTGATGAATAAAGTGCAAGTGGCTAAGTATCTTTCTTTTTTTGTTTTATTTGCTGGGTCTGGAAGAAGAGGCAGTGTCCATGGCATGTACAGCCTTTACAGCTCCTCAAAGACTATTGAAACTGATGCTGTTAAAGTACTCCTTGAACCATTGCAAGTGAACACCAATGAAAAAGACATGTCCAAAATGTTGAATTTCCACCAGCCAATGGCAACATCACTGTACTCTTGGTCAAATTTTTTTGTGAAATTATACATATATATGTGTTTGCATACATGTGTGTGAGTGACTTTTTTTTTACATATATTACACAAAGAGGTCTGCTGGAGGGAAATTTATAAAAATAATTTTTAAAAAATGAAATTTTTTTCACATCAAAAAACAATGATTAATGGTTATCCCTTAGGTTTTCACAATGAGTATTCCAGTTCTTCAATCAATAAATCTACCAATTCCTTGTATCATAGTGTATGTGGGTAAATATTCCATAGAGTATTGCATCATTAATCTCATACTCTGCATGACAGTGCATATGGTAAGATTGACCTTGTTGTATTACAGGTACAGTCCAGCCAACAGGCTTCTACATAGCTTTTCTGTCAACACAGTTTCTTTCACAAGGTTTGGGCCAACCCAAGGCTAGGCTATAGAAAACACTAACCTAAGGCGACACACACTAGATTTAAACCTGAAAACCTGTATTTACAAAACGAAATCCTTAACCATTTAACCATAAATGCAACTTAATGACTATTAAAACACTCAACCACATTTCATAAGAAATAAGCTTCTTGATTATATATGATCATAATATTAAGAATTCTGAGGCAAAGGTTGTTTGTGATTTGTTTTTTTTTTGTTTTTTATGTTTTTTCAAGTGTGTTAGAATATTTACAATTTGAATACTAGCCTGCAAAAAAAAAAAATGTATTGTTATAACTACCTGAGAAGAGACATTTGTTGAAAAAAAGCTTTCCAAAATGTATTTTCAAATTCTATAGAATTCAAAAAAATCTCAAGTACACTTGAGATGAATAAAGGTTTTCAAAATGTTTTGTTTTTATTTGAGAATTTGTCTTCTTCCCTTACTTTACTGTTTCACATCTATTTCTTCTTTTTTTCTTTTGTTTTGGTGGTGGTGGGGTTCATATCTGCACAAGTATGGTGGTTTTTCTGAAGGGGAACTTTTTTTTTTATAGCAAGATGCTTGCACTTCTTAACTACTAACTACTCAACCAGAAAGAGAGAATTGAAAGTTTTTTTTTCTTTATTCAGTCGAGCAGTTAAGTATATTTATATATCTTGCTCTGCAATGCAACATAATAGCTTTAATAGGATTCGAACTTATGACTATGTGTTTAGGTAGATCATCACCTTTATCTCACAACCATTGTACCTTATGTTTCATGGAAACATTTTTTTGATTTTTATATTGTATGAACGAATCTCATAAATTTAATGGCTTAGGAAAAAGGTAGTACCCACAAATTAGGCTGGTCCTCTGGTTCAGTTTGAACATGTATAAGTCGCTGTCACCATCATCATTTTAACATCCATTGATGATGATGATGATGATGACATCAATGTACAGATGTTGATGTCTGCAGGAAAACTGCTGGAGGGAATTACAGAGGTTTGATGTCCTTGGGTGTGAGGATAGGGTAAAATGTGGTTAGTGTGGTGGTCTGAGGGAGTGAGACACAGTAGGTGGTGGTGATGAAAAGAGAAGAGATAAAAGTCAGATGGAGATTGGTTGAGGTATGCAACTAGCTAGTTCAGAAGATAATGGGATTAAGTGGAGATAATGTATTGAGCCACACTTGAAGACTGTCTTCAGGTAAGTAGGAAATATCAGTTTGAAAGTGCTTATGTTATATTCATGATAATATCTGACCTGAATATGACATACTAATGAAATACTTGTCAGTTATACATCGCAGTTGCTACTTCCGGCACTGGGTTGTTTCTGTTCATTGGATCTATCAATGGCAAATAAATTGACCAAGAGAAGTGCAAGCATATGCAGGTACCGCTATATCAGGGATTCTCAACTATTTTTTACTTATGGACCCCTTTAATTACTATTTTATTCTGGTGGACCCCCGTAGTCATTCAATGTTGAAAAACTAGTATTATAGAAACTTTTTTCAGCATTTCTATTTTGTTTAACACACACTAACTTGTGTTGGTTGAACTATGTAAACTGTTAGAGAAAAAAAAAACCTAGCTGTTTCTTGTAATACATACCAATAAATACATTTAAAACAAAAATTTTTTCAGGGACCCTTAAAATACAATTGTGGATCCCCAATTGATCTATTTTGTTGTGTGGACCCCAGCCCATAAATGTTATCTGGATTCTCAGGGACCACACGGCCCCTGAGGGTCCATATGGACCCTGGTTGAGAACCATTGCCCTACACAGTTTCTTGATCTGCTTCAAATAACAGCCAAATCTTTCCTCGATAACACTCTATTGTCATGAAAAAAGTGAAGGGCACAAATGAAGGTACCTTGATACCTTGAAGAATGGGATGATCACAGAATATCTTTGATCATGTCTGCTCAGTCAGGCTTGACCTGACACTAATCAATAACAGCCATGAGCAAAGTTGTGCAGCTAAAAGAGAGAGTGGATGGTTAAGTGGATAATCAACCATATGGTTGGAGTTTGTATCTCATCAAAGACACAGTGTTGTCTCTGATCTAATACACTTGAAAATCTCCAACTACACAGTTCAGCTATTTGTAAATAAGCCAACAGGCTTCCACATAGCTTTTCTGTCAACACAGTTTCTTTCACAAGGTTTGGGCCAACCCAAGGCTAGGCTATAGAAGACACTAACCTAAGGTGACACACACTAGATTCAAACCTGAAAACCTGTATTTACAAAATGGAATCCTTAACCATTTAACCATAAATGCAACTTAATGACTATTAAAAAATTGTCCCTACCTCATAGGGACAACTCACACCACTAAGTAGCACAATAAAAATGACAAGTAACCCATTAACTTGAACTGCTGGATTCAACTTCTCATGTGGGCATGGAAAATGCAATGCGAACACTCCACCATATATATATATATATACATGTAGGCTCTTATTAAACTACTGTCCATCTCAAAACACACTTTTTCTTAGCTGCACCCATGTAAAAACAAGGTTAAAAAGGCCACATCCATAATTTTCCTGTCACACATTTTTTTCTCTTTAATTGCGGGGTAAGGCTGGGTACCCATAGCATTTTTAGAACCTCTTAAACTACAATTTAGAGACAGTTGGGGAAATTAACTTTATTGAGTCTATGTCTAGATCCTAGTTTCTCCCTAGAACTTCCCATTTCTGGATCTTCCTACCACTCCTTGTTTTTCTCAATTACATCAAATTCCATTTATTTATTGTTTCCATTTATCTACACACTACTTTTCGTTGTATTTGTATAGAATGACATGATAGAAGTGAAATTTTGGACAGATGATGTTAGCATTGTGTCACTGTTGTAAGAGACTGACTGCCTGGCAGTTGAAAAGAGACAGTTTGTCTCTTCACACTTCTCTCTGAATCATTTGATAGAGAGAAATGAGATGAAAATGTGGCTAGCCTCATTTTCAACTCATAGTTTAGTAAAGGTGATAAAAATTTTTTGAATTTCCAATATTTTTGGTGATATTTTCACAACACTTTTATGTGATATAAAATAGGAATTGACACAAGGAAGCAGAGGGAGGCAGGAAGAAAGATTTTTATTTGTGTAATTGACTTACTAAAACTCATGTTAGTAACAGATAAATTGGGAAATATTTATCTGAGAATTTTAAGATCCCTTGTTTCCTAACAGAAAAAAAAGACATTTAGACTGTTAACTAACCTTTTCTAATCTATTCTATTTTTATTTTTCATTGATTTAGTCTCCATTCATTACAAGACAGTGACACACACACACATATATGTAAAGCTAAGATCCAAGGACCAAGGTGCAGGAAGTTAGTAAGCTTCGAGCAGTCCGTAGAAGGTATAAAAAAACAACTTTCAGGAACAATAATGGTTCATTGATGTAGAAGGTTGTAAATTTTTCCCATACTGAAGTTCGATAAGCTGAAAACTTCATTTGATTAAGGCATCTTTGGCCCAATGTGTAGCTAGCGGATTACCCCTCGTTTGGGTAATTACTACATCTGAGGCTCTGCCAGCTATGAAACATATGTAGCCTGGTTTTTATCTACTCCTTCCCTAATTTTGGATATATATATATGATGATATATCATGATATATCTAAGCTGGGACTAAATCCCCAAATTTCTTTACATAAGGCTCAATATTTTGACCTAATAAAACATGAACTAGTACGTAATTTTTTTGTTTTACTCCAAATTGAAATTTGGATCACAAAGATAATAAAAACATATGTCAATGAATGCTCAGACTTAATCAATTCTAAGGATAAGAGAAAAGTTCTGGTTGTATTGAAAGTCTTTAGCAGTGGAAGCATAACAGTATCAATTAGTAATAAATCCTAGTACACAGACTCAGTTTCCCAACAGTTGAAGAAATTCTTTCTTTTATTAATAACCAGACTAATCCCAGATTATCTATCACACCCATTAGTCTAACAATATAATTAATAATAAAAATAATAAAGATTAAGCACTAAAGAATAAGCACTAAACCATAAATTTTGGAGGTGGGAATAAATCAATCCAGCATTTGACTGGTGCGTTATTTTGTTGATTTTTGAAAAATGAAGGATAAAATTGGTCTTGGTGGGATTACATGTATTCCTTTTATCTTTGGATTTTGCTTAGACCATATATTTACAACTATATATATATATATATATACTCATTTATTGTGCTTTTAATTATTAATTTTTCTATATGTGACAGTGGATTTTCATCGATGAGTTCATGAACCTTGGTTCTTTTCCCTAAAACTATATATTTATATATATTTTACTCTGTGAAACTTAATTTAATTTTAATTTTTAATAAATTGATTTTAATTGAGTTTTTACCTGTAATTTTGGATTTTATCCCTAATATTATTATTATTATATATATATATATATATATATATATATATACATATATATATATATAGGAATATATATATGGTATATGTTTAATACATTTATATTACATATATTCTTTGAGAGAATCATCCTACCTTACTAAATCACAGCTTACCAGCAAACAAGCAAAGGATATACATTGAGTATGTGTGGTTGATAATGTTTACAACACTGGATTTATTTTGATTCTACAAATAATAATAATAATAATAAATCCTGAAATTTGGTGGGGTGGGGGCAGACTGATTACCTCGACACCAGAGCTCAAGCGGGTACTTATTTTATTGACTCCAAAAGGATGAAAAGTAAAGTCCAACCATGGCAGAATTTGAACTCAGAACAGAAAGATGTATGAAATGTTGCAAAGTATTTTGTCTGATGTAGTAATGATTCTTCCAGTTTGCTACCTTATCAATAATAACAACAACAATAATCTTTTCTGATATTGACACAAGGCCAGCAGTTCTGAGGTAGAGAGAGTAAGTTGATTATATTGAACCCCAGTGCTTAATTGGTACTTATTTTATCAACTCTGAAAAGATGAAAAGCAAAGTCAGCCTCTGCAGAATTTGAACTCTGAATGTCAAGACAAATGAAATACTGCTGCTAAGCATTTTGTCCAGCATGCTAACGATTCTGCCAGCTTGCTACCTTGATAATAATGATACTAATGATGATGATAATGATGAGGATTTCTAATTTAGGTACAAGGCCAGTAATTTTGAATGTTAGAGAATAGTCAATACCATAATCCTCAGTGGTTGACTGGGTACCTTATTATGTATAATCACCCCAGTGTGATGAAAGAAAATGGTGACTTCGGTGGGATTTGAAGACAGAACACAAAAATCCAAAAGAAATGCCACTAAGCATTTTTTTCCGATGCTCAAACAATTCTGTCAGCTTGCTGGCCTTTCATTATAATCTCAGTGCAAAACCAACAATTTTAAGGGGTACTTGACAGGTAATTTATTTCATTGATATTGGAAAGATGATAAGGTAAGTTGATCTTGGTGAGAATTTGAACTCAGAACCTAATAAGCATTTTCTTTGAAATTTCAACAATTCTACCAATCCACCACTCCAATAATAATAACCTTTTCTACTCTAGACACAAGGCTCAATATTTTGGGGGAGGGGGCCAGTCAATTAGATCGATCGCAGTATGCAACTAGTACTTAATTTATTGACCCCGAAAAGATGAAAGGCAAAGTCGACCTTGGTGGAATCTGAACTCAGAACGTAACGACAAATGAAATGCCGCTAAGCATTTCACTCGGTGTGCTAATGTTTCTGCCAGCTCACCACCTTAACCCGAATAATAATAATAATAATAATTCTTTCTACTATAGGCAAAAGGCCTGGAATTTGAGGTAGGGTGGGTGGGGTCGATCACATCGACTCCCAGTATTTGACTGGTACTTAATTTGTCAGCCCTGAAAGGATGAAAGGCAAAGTCAACCTTGGTGGAATTTGAACTCAGAATGTAAAGACAGACGAAATGCCGCTAACCATTTTACCCAATGTGCTAAGGATTCTGCCAGCTTGCCACCTAATAATAATAATAACAACAATAATAATCCTTTCTGCTATAGGCACAAAATCTGGAATTTTGAGGAAGGGGACTGATCGATTACTTTGACTCTAGTGTGTGACTGCTACTTATTCTATCAACTGCAACAAGATGAAAGGCAAAGCTGAACTCAGAATGTAAAGATGGATGAAATGCCTCTAAGCCAGTGATACCCAATGTCAAGCATGTGCCCCACTGGTGGGGCCTGGAAAATTTTTGGTGGGCTGTGGGACTCAAATTTTTTTCTTTTTTAGTGGGACATGGAATTGCCAAAATTTTTTTCTGAGTGAATAATATACTTTTTTTTGTACTCACTACTTAATAAAAGAGTTACTGGTAGATTCTTTTTTTTATTAAATAATTGATAAAATATTAAAAATAAAGTTGCTTTTTTAACCAACCACTGGTGGGGCATACATTTTTCTGGTAAGTTATAGTGGGGCCTGGGGGAAAATAGATTGGGAAACACTGCTCTAAGACATTCTGCCTGTCATGCTAACAATTCTGCCAGCTTGCTGCCTTAATAATAACAACAACAATAAAAACAATAATAATAATAATAATAATAATAATAATAATAATAATAATAATAATAATAAAAAGGATACTAAATATGGAGACCTGAGAATTGAGATCGCTAAGATGTGGCAGCTACAAGAGTTAAACATAAAGGTTATCCCTATTATCATTGGAACATTGGGTTCAATACTACCCAAACTGAAAAAAAACATCTGAAAACCTTAGAAATACCCTACAATCTAGATGCATTGCAAAAGTCGGCATTGCTTGGAACTGCACACATATTGCATAAAATACTGTCTGTCTGAGGTCCTTGTTGTGACTTGACAAACAGTACAAACCCCCGGTAGACTCAATATCTTCTATCAACAACCTCACGATACTGTATACTGTGCAATGGCTATAATAATGATGATAATAATAATAATCCTTTCTACTAAGAGGCACAAGGCCTGAAATAACATTTCTCCCAATGCTCGACTGCTACTTATTTTATCGACCCTGTAGGATTGAAAAGCAGCAGATTCAACCTGTCCAGTATTTGAACTCAGAATGTAAAGCCTGAAGAAGTCCCACTATATATTTTGTCTGGCATGCTAATGATTCTGTCAGCTTGGTAACTTTATAATGACGATAATAATAAACTCAACAAGTCTACTATTTCCATGAAGCTGTAAGAACTATTCTGTTAGTATAATCACCAGGGTTACAATGGGTGTCTTGGGTATTGATATCTGTGATGTGCGTGTGTGTGTGTGTGTGTGTGTGGGTGTGTGTGTGTGTGTGTGTTTGCATATATGGATGAATTATAGCTGGGCATGCATAGATATAGAAAAGTACTTGTGAAAATATAGAAACTATTCCAGGTAATGCAGGTAACCATAGTTACACATGGAATGTATGTATCTGGGAATGCGTGGCCATGCAAAGTTATGGGTAGATAATTGAGGGGGTTGTGCAAGATGTGTACATACGTATATATATATATATATATATATACACACACACACATACATACATCATCAGTCCATATATCAGAAAAAGAAGCATACTCTAAAGCAGGGGTTTTCAAACTGTGGTCCCCAGACCACAGGGGGTCCGCAAGGACAAGACAGGGGGTCTGTGGATAGCAAATACTTTTTATGGGCAATTTGATTTTATATATGTTTTTAATCGAAATCTTTTAATTGACAATAAACTTATTTGCTAAATACTGTAAAATAAATAAATGTAAAAATATATGTTATTTTAAGCAAATATTTATGTATAAATTTCATAAGCGTTTATAAGGGGGTCCCTAAGGTAAAGTCTGAAATATAAAAGGGTCCGCAAGTCAAAAAGTTTGAAAACCCCTGTTCTAAAGCATTAGAGAAGTGATGAATTTTTTTTTTTTTAGAACTTAAAAGTTATGGTTGGTCATAGAGTAACCATTGGTTTCACACATATAAAGAGTTATGTATTTCTTCCCTTAGTTCTAGAGCAGTTACACATCTTCAGCTATTTGAGTCTGATGAGTTGCCTATATTGTAAAGTGCTTAAAAGATGTGAAACCAATGGTCAATGTATGACCGGCCATAACTTTTGACTCCTTAATATATATACATATATATTTGCAGAGAGAGTGTGAGAGAGAGAGAGAGACACCCCAGTGTGTGTATATATCATATCAGTATTGGTGGGTATATATTAATATCACTTTGCATACAATAGAAAAGCTATTTAGTAAGTATCAGATCCTTGAAATTGTTAACACACCCTGAATACAAACATCTAGAATCTGACAGAGATTATTTAGAAACATTGATGAAGCTTGTGATTACACACATACACACAGAGAAGCATATGATTATTAATAGCGTTGTCATCTTACCTATGACTAGGTATTTAGATTCGTTTGTGCCACATTCATAGCAGCAGATAAAAAAACTGTTAATGTTAATTTTTTCAGATGTTTCTTAATTGCAGTTGGTACAATACAGAATTTCATTTCTGTTAGAAATGAAGAAGAGATAACATGTGAAATATGTCAGCATTCTTAACCAATCAAAGCATACAAATATCCATACATATGCCATACATATTAGTGACATGTAACATACATACAACATGCATACATTTATATACAAGAGACACTGCATACTCGTATGCGTGCATTCTGAAACCTTCGTAGAAAAGACATTAGAAAGACATTTGAAGTAAGATAGAAACATACAAGATGTCAGCTAGTTTTGCTAAGAATTTAAACAAGTCTCTTGTTCTGCATTATTTTGGTTTGATTCCTGCTTTGCTAATCGAGTTTGTAGAGCCAGACCTCTACAGGGGTAACACTTGGGGAAAAGTGTAGTGGTTAAGAAGATAAGAACACATATCCAACTTGATATTAGTTTTACCCAGACTGCAGGCCAGTTGAGTCCAAATTTAACCAGATCTGTCTCATCGGGTCTGTTAAAAACAATAGAAAGCAAAATATGTTATGCATAACAACAACAAAAAGTTTGAATAATCTGTTGAAGATAAAGAGAAGCTAAGATTTGAAACTAGTTAATTCTCCATTATAGTTGACCTGTTAGTTGCAACACAAATGGTTAACCTAACTTCTGACAAGAAAATTGCATGCATTTAAGCACCAGTGAAAACATTAAAAAAAAATATTATGAGCAAACAAGGATTTCTGCTACATGATTGCTAGAAATAACAGCTAATTTCTCATTGGCTCAATAGCAAATATGATGATGGTAACGATGATGGTAGTGATGGTGAGGTGGTTGACGGTGGAAAGGTTGACGGTGGTGAGGTTGACAGTGATGAGGTTGACGGTGGTGGCGATGAGGATGATGGTAATGATGGTGGTGATGATGATAGTGAGGATGGCAGTAGTGATGATGAGGGTAGTATTGATGGCAGTGGTAGTGACGACAGTGTTGATGACAATAGTAATGGTAATGATGATGATGACAACGATGGTGATGAATCAACATAACTAAGAAAAATAAAAGAAGGAAATAAAGCACACAATGGTCTTACCTGTGCCAGTTAGTCAACTGCATCATGATGTAAAGACTGGCAAAAGAGAAAACTAAGTGGAAAAATGAATAACTGTAGATGACACCAGTAGCTTCATTGTAGATTACCTGTTGTCCTCCAAAGTCTGTCGGGTTAAAACCTAGAATGAATGAATGAATAAATAAATAAATAAAACACATGAATGAATAACTGGAAGGATGAATGGAATAGATATAGAGACATATAAGCCTTGTGAATGAATTTGTTAATTGGAAACTGAAAGCCTATCCAGTAAAGTGGTTGGCATTAGGAAGGGCGTCAAACTGTAGAAACCAAGCCAAAACAGACTAAGGAACTTGGTGTGCTCCCTGGCCCTGCCAGTTCTAGTCAAGCCATCCAACCCATGCCAGCATGGAAAATGGGCGTTAAATGTTGATGATGAGATGATGGTGCGTGAGTGTGTGTGTGACTCCTTGACTTGACATCAGATGGTAGTTGTAAATGAGTATCACTGTCATACAAGCAGTGTCATTTGTTTCCAGTGTTCTGCAAGAAAAATGTCCGGAGAAATATTACTTTCCTTGGAAACAGGTGATGGTTGGTGACAAGAAGGGCATCTGGCCATAGAAAATTTGCTTCAAATATACTCTGTCCAACCCATGCACGCATAATAAAGTGGATGTTATATGATGTTGACAATGTTGCTGTTGATGATGATGATGATGATGATGACGATGACGATGACGATGAAAGAGCATGCTAAGAACAGAGACAGGTAAATAGTAGAAAAAGATCTAATAATAAGAATCTAGAACATGAGTCATTCCTTTAGTGCAGTTCACTCTATTACAAACATCAAGACCATACCTCTGATTTGTACATAGCACAGTCTCATCTTTATTTGTTTTAAAGATATTTCTGAATATGTATAAATAATGTCTGCATGTAAAATGATGTCATCAGTTTAAAAGTATGTTATTTTAGATACATCAGCAAGAAGTTTGGTGACACAAAAAGAAAGACTGTCAAAGAATTGGAAAGAAAATTTTTTTTTAGGTGAAAGAGATGCAGTCAACACTGTTAGGTGGTTGGCATTTGGAAGGACATCCAGCAGTAAAAACTAGGCCAAAACTGACCTTGCCTGTTCTTGTGCCATGTAAAAAGCAGTCAGTACACTCTGCTGGGTGGTTGGTGTTAGGAAAGGTATCCAGCCATAAAAACCCTGCCAAAACAGACACGGAAATCTGGTGCAGGCTTCTGTCAAACAGTCCAACACATGCTGGCATTGAAAGTGGACGTTAGATGATGATGGCGATGATGTAGAAGTAGAAATGGCTATCTCCCATTCTGTTATTGCAATCTTAAGCAAAAATGTTTGATCTATTGATCACTAAAAAGTAATTATTTGAAAACAACAGAATATTATTGTTGTGATCTCTTTATAATAAGAACTAACCAAATACTGGGGTAAATATAATTAATTACACCCTTAATAATGGTGCTGCAGAATGGCCACAGTCTAATGACTGAAAAACGTATAAGAATGAAGGAATATGTGGTCAATATTTATCTTTTATCTTTTCTACTTGTTTCAGTCATTGGACTGTGGCCTTTAAGAGTTTTGTTCAAACAAAAATCAACCCCGGTACTTATTTTCTTAAGTCTTGAACTTATTCTATCATTCTCTTTTGCCAAACCATTAAGCTACTGGGATAAAACAAACCAACACCAATTGCCAAGCTGTAGTGGGGTTACAAGCACATACATATATTCAAACACAGACACAAATACACAAACATACACAAATGCACACACAGATATATATATGACATGCTTCCACACAGTTTCTGTCTACTGAATTCATTTGCTAGGTATTAATTGTCCCAGGTCAATAGTAGAAGATATTTTCCCAAGGTACTGCATAGTGGGAATGAACCTGAGACTATGTGGTTGCAAAGAGAGTTCCTTAACCACACAGTTATGTTGCTATGAAAGCAATAAGATAAAATCTGAAGGGAGATAACCGATGGATATCATTCATCTGCTTTGTTTTATGGTACACCAATGTAAACTTCTACTTTCCTTATTTCAAGTCTAACTCCTGTCAATGAAGACCTTTACTGCCCTATTGATTTTAGGGATTGTCCCTATCAAGGAAATATTTGCATTTGATGGAAGCTTATTTTTGCTATAAAGTGTGGTTATGTATTTCGTTTTTGGATTTGGTTTGCAAGACAGAACGCAACGTGAATAACGGACAGAGTCAAGACTATTGAAAAGGTTGCAAGACGCAACGAAAATTTTAGGAAAATAAAAAAATAATAAGTGGAAACTTTAACGGTGAGTGAGTTAAATTTTAAGGCACGATAAGAAAATGACTCTCCCCAGACACAACAGAGTGTGATTATGTAGTTATACGCATTACTATCAGTGTTGACCTTATATGCAAAGCTGAGTAATACTTGAGCCACACAGCTTAGTCCTTGTTGCAGTGTGGTGGTTTGTGTGCTTCAATGACCCAGGGAGTTATTCCAATGAAGTGCAAGCTCCTGGCAGGGCCTCCCATGCTGGGCAGGTCAAAGGATTGAGGATAGACTAATATGGATCATATGATGAAGGTGCATGGCTAAGTGGTTAGCGTCTCAAGCCCATAATCATGAGGTAGTGACTTTGGTTCTCGGACCAGGCTGTGTGTTGTGTTCTTGAGCAAGACACTTTATTTCCCATTGCTTCAGTTCACACAGCTGAAGAAATGAGTTATGACGTCACTGGTTCCAAGCTGTATTGGCTTTTGCCTTTCCTCTGGATAACAGCAATGCATGGGTGACTGCTGGTCTTCCATAAACAACCTTGCCTGGACTTGTGCCTTGGAGGGTAACTTTCTAGGTGCAATCCCATGGTCATTCATGGTCTTTAATATGGATCACCTCTTTCTAGAGGTAAAAATGGATTGCATAGGGCCAACAACCCTGCTTAGAAAAATGCAAAGTTACAGAAACATTGATGAGAATTCAAAACCAATAGGACTGGGAGAGAAAGGCCTTTCCTCAGGGAAACGGTAACCCAGAGTTGAGGACAGTGGAGAAAAGTTGTCAGTGGCCTATGTTCCATAGGAAGTGAAGGGCTTAAATGAGTGAATGTAACTTAACTGAAGATCATCAGTTATGAATCATTGGTTGCTTTCGGATCAAACAATCCATGGCACATCTTTGTTTACTGCTGAAATCAGCTCTTTAATGTGTACAAACTAGAAATCTTTCTTGCACATTAACTACATTCTGAATGATCTTTGAATTGCAGTGGGATACAGATAACTTTAATAGATTTGTCTTTGAGAAAGAACTAAGTATCTCATGGACAAGACTGCTTTCATCATCATCATCATCATCATTTAATATCCATATTCCATTCTGGTATGGGTTGGATGGTTTGACAGGATCTGATAGGTCCAAGGACAGCATCATGCGCCGATGTCTGCTTTGGTATGGTTTCTATAGCTAGTTGACCTTCCTAATATTGACTGCTTTGCAATATGTAGTGGATGTTCTTTTTCAGATCACTGGTGCCAGTAAGCTTGTCATGCAGCTTGCAAGACTACAAACCCCAAGTGGTGGTTTTCAAGACTACGAACCCCAAGTGGTGGTTTGCAAGACTACGAACCTCAAGTGGTGGTTTGCAAGACTACGAACCTCAAGTGGTGGTTTGCAAGACTACGAACCTCAAGTGGTGGTTTGCAAGACTACGAACCTCAAGTGGTGGTTTGCAAGACTACGAACCTCAAGTGGTGGTTTGCAAGACTACGAACCTCAAGTGGTGGTTTGCAAGACTACGAACCTCAAGTGGTGGTTTGCAAGACTACGAACCTCAAGTGGTGGTTTGCAAGACTACGAACCTCAAGTGGTGGTTTGCAAGACTACGAACCTCAAGTGGTGGTTTGCAAGACTACGAACCTCAAGTGGTGGTTTGCAAGACTACGAACCTCAAGTGGTGGCTTGCAAGACTACAAACCTCAAGTGGTGGTTTGGGTGGAGTAGTTGGCTTTATGCTAAGAAGGTAGTGGTTAAAGTATGCGAGAAAAGGGTGGCTATGACAGAAGGAGAATTAATCAAAGCAATTTTTAAAATTAAAAATCTGAAAAAAAATACTTGAATCCAACTGAAATGTTTGGGGGAAAATTCCTTATTTGATAAAGCTTAATCATGAGATTACCAAGTTATCTAATGTAACATCTGCACCAGAGATATCTTATTTTGCTACAAACTGTATGCATGTCTGGGTATCTGTAGTAGTATATAACAGTCATGATATGAAAGAGAATAAAAAATAAGATGAAATTGTAAAACTTACGGTTTTTATAGCAACAACAACATGAAGTTTCTTCAGACTGGAAATAAATAAAGAAATAAAAATAAGTAAGGAAAAAATATAACCAAAATTAATTTCTTTGGAGTCAGCACAAGACTATTAGTTAGGAGCTATGTAATAGCTATATCCATTTTCCCATTTTTCACAATAAGTGTGATAGTTCACTTATTCAAACAATTATTTACATAACTATATTTCTATGAAGCACATTAAAAAAAATTCCTGATGAAGCTCTAGCAAGCCACATATAACATACCAGGCAATATTCTAGCCATTAATTTATAAAAACATTATTATTATTATTATGATCATAATGATGATGATGATTATATCTGACATACTCAGCTTATTGCTTGAGGTATCATTAATGTATTAATTATTCACTTTCTGATTATTATCATTATTATTTATCATTTATTATTATTATTATTATTATTATTATTATTATTATTATTTTTTTTTTGCATATAATGCAAAGATGGCAATCTGGTAGAATTGTTAACACCTTGGACAAAATGCTTAGCAACACTTTTTTCTGGTTTCACATTCTGATTTCAAATTCTGGAAATTGTTGATTTTGCCATTTCATCTTTTCAGGGTTGATGAAACAAGTACCAGTGGAATATTGAGGCTGATGTAATCAACTAGCTTCCTCCTACAAAATTTCAGGCCTTGTGCTTATGATAGAAAGGATTATTATTATTATTATTATTATTATTATTATTAAAAAGGCAGGGAGTTGGTAGAATTGTTAGCATGCCAGGCAAAATGCTTAGAAGTATTTCATCTGCCGCTATGTTCTGAGTTCAAATTCCGTCGAGGTCAACTTTGCCTTTCATCCTTCTGGGGTCAATAAATTAAGTACCAGTGAAACACTGGGTCAATATAATCAACTAGTTCCCTCCCCTCGGATTTCAGACCTTCTGCCTTTAGTAGAAAGGATTTGACTCTTGTGCAGGTGACACGTAAAATACACCATTTCGAGCGTGGCCGTTGCCAATAAGACGTTCGAGCGAGATCATTGCCAGTACCGCTGGACTGGCTCCTGTGCAGGTGGCAGCACATAAAGTACACCATTTTGAGCGTGGCTGTTGCCAGTACCACCTGACTGGCCCTCGTGCTGGTGGCACGTAAAAGCACCCACTACACTCTCGGAGTGGTTGGCGTTAGGAAGGGCATCCAGCTGTAGAAACTCTGCCAAACCAGATTGGAGCCTGGTGTAGCCATCTGGTTCACCAGTCCTCACTCAAAGCGTCCAACCCATGCTAGCATGGAAAGCGGACGTTAAACGATGATGATGATGATGATGATGATGATGGGGGTAGTGGATCCAATTATATCCTTTTGTGTCTTTGAGTTCAAATCTTACCAGGGTTGATTTTGCTCTTTATCCTCATGAGGTTGATAAAATAATGTACCAGTCAAATACTGGATAGATCTTTGAAATTTGTTACTTTGTGTTTATGTTATAAATCAATTTAACCCTTTAGTCTTCAGATTACTCTGTCAAATGTAATGCTTATTAATTCACATTGTTTTGAATTTATCTTGCATTATCTTGTAGCCTTGAGATATCAATGATGTGATTATGTTTGAAATAACAGTTTAGAGTAGGAATTGAGAATCTAAATCTGGCCAGTTGGAACATAAAGCAAGGAGAATATTTTGGTTGGATATGGCCAGTTTAAATGTTAAATGGTTAAAAATACATTCCTTCTTAACCATGAAGAAATAGCAGAACTTTTTGTTTTGGTTTTTTCACAAGTTAGGTAAAGTGAGGCAACCAATATTACATGCTTAACTCTGGGGTATTACACACTGACGAAAGTAAAATCTTAACTTATTAGCAAGTGTTCAGTTGTCTCGTACAGTAATTGGGTTTGTTACTGGTGATTATTTTAATAATATTAGTAAGATGAAATGCAGAGAAGAAAGCTAGTGAAATTTCAATTCAAAACATGAGGACTGGTGAAACCGGATGGCAACACCAGGCTCCAATCTAATTTGGCAGAGTTTCTACAGCTGGATGCCCTGGATTTGCACAGGACCCATACCAGCTAGAAAAACAGATGTAAAATATGATGATGACTATGATGACAATGATAGTGACAATGGTGATGATGATGATTATAACAAGGTCTAAACTCAAAACATTTTGATGATCTGCTAGTTCTCTTATAACTGATATGGAACTTAGTTCAACATAAGGACTGGGATTTGATGTTCAAGCTTCAATTTGATAGATGAAGCATACAATTGGTTCATTATTTCTGTATGTATTTGATACAGAATTTTATTATCATAAGTTTGGAGTCATTTATCTTCATTGGTCATTTGAATATTCCATACCAGAATCAATCATGCAATTCTATTTGATATTCTATTCAAACTCAGAGAAAAATGGAAGGCTTCTTTAACTAAAGTTCATTTGGAATAACAAATTCCAGTGTAACTTTGTAATTGGAACATGCCAGTTATGATGCTATTACCTTTCTACCAAATCAACCATGGTAGATAGATAATGACCATGAACTCTTTTAGTTCAGAATTATTACAGAAGACTTAATCTTTTAGTGAGGAAAATAAATTGCATGTGTATTGCTTATGGAGGCTATGGCTTCGGTTCCCGCAACGAGGAGGGAACCAGACTGCTGGAGTTCTGTGATGCAACCGATCTTATGGTTTGCAATACCAACTTCAGGAAACCTGCCTGTCACCTAGTCACCTACCAATCCGGCAGACACTCGCCAGAAATAGAGAAAGAGGGAGGCTTATAAATGCCAAAACCCTCCCTGGCGAAGAATGTACACCCCAACACAGATTAGTAGTTAGCGACTTCGAGATCAAGGCAATATGGGTGCCCAGAAGTAGCCGGCTTGGAGGAGAAGGGTATGGAAACTTAAAGACCCTGCAAATGGACAGAGACTTAGAGACAAGTTACTTGAAGCATTTGACGAAATAGAAGGGGATATAGCATCATACAACGTGGAAGACAATTGGAGATTTCTGTGGGACAACCTGTTGAGAGCCACAGATCAGATCTGTGGCTGGTGTAAAGTCCCCTCTCGACCCAGAGTAACGTGGTGGTGGAACAAGGAGGTAGACGGGGCTATTAGACAAAAGAAACAGGCTTGGAAGGACTGGAAGAATGGTGGTAGCAGGGAATTGTACCAATCTGCCCGAAGGGAAGCTAGGCGACAGGTTTATTTAGCCAGAGGGGAAGCAGATAAGAAAAGATTTGCCAATGTTCTGCGCCGTGGGGACCAAAGACTCGAGGTATTTCGTGTTGCAAGACAGTGTAGGAGAGAGAATAGTGATGTAGGAGAGAAATGTGTTCGCATGGATGATGGTACGCTTGCATTAAATGAGACTGCAAAGAAAGAGGTCTGGAGATGCCACTACGATAGATTGTTTAATAAAGAGAATGAATGGGAGAAAGAGAGCCTGCCGTATGTCGACCCAACAGAGGGACCAGCTATCCGAGTTGACAGTACCAGGGTAGATAAAGCAATTAAGAGTATGAAGACAGGGAAAGCCCCCGGCCCATCAGGAATCACTGCAGAGATGCTCAAAATATCTGGCAGTGTTCGCTACAGCCTAGTCACCTGTATTACGAACCAGGTGATACACGAAGGAGTCATACCCAATGACTGGTGTAGCAGCACCATAGTAAACTGCTACAAAGGTAAAGGTGACGCTTTAGATACAAATAATTACAGAGGCATCAAGCTGTTAGATCAGGTTATGAAAGTTACGGAGAGGGTCATAGCCCAACTAATTAGGGAGCGAATCAATTTAGATGAGATGCAGTTTGGGTTCGTGCCAGGTAAAAGCACCACTGATGCCATATTTCTTGTGAGACAGCTGCAGGAGAAATATCTAGCCAAGGATAAACCTCTGTACCTGGCCTTCGTTGACATGGAGAAAGCCTTTGACAGGGTCCCCCGATCCCTTATCTGGTGGTCAATGAGGAAACTTGGGATAGAAGAATGGTTAGTGAGAGCTGTGCGAGCCATGTACAGAGATGCTGTCAGTAAGGTGAGGGTTGGAAATGAGTACAGTAATGAATTCCGGGTAGAGGTAGGGGTCCACCAAGGTTCCGTCCCTAACCCCCTCCTATTTATCATAGTCCTCCAGGCGATCACAGAGGAATTCAAAACAGGTTACCCCTGGGAGCTCCTCTATGCTGATGACCTTGCACTAATTGCGGAGTCACTATCAGAACTAGAGGAGAAGTTTCAGGTGTGGAAGCAAGGACTAGAATCGAAGAGCTTTAGAGTCAACCTAGCAAAAACCAAAATCCTAATAAGTAGGAAGGTAGATAAAACACAAACCCCTTCAGGTAGATGGCCCTGCTCAGTATGCAGAAAAGGAGTAGGTAGTAACTCTATAAGATGTACCCGGTGCAAGCTATGGACACATAAGAGGTGCAGCAATATCAAAGGCAGATTAACTACGAAGTTAGTTTTTGTATGTGGCAGATGTTCAGGTGCAATAAACACTGTAAACAAACAGGAAACAACTTCTATCTCATTCCAGGGAGAAAAACTAGAGGTAGTCGATAGCTTCCGCTATCTGGGTGACCAAGTTAGTAGTGGGGGTGGGTGCGCTGAAAGTGTAGCTGCTAGAATAAGAATAGCCTGGGCCAAGTTTAGAGAGCTCTTACCTCTGCTGGCGACAAAGGGACTCTCACTCAGAGTAAAAGGCAGACTGTATGACGCATGTGTACGAACAGCCATGCTACATGGCAGTGAAACATGGGCTGTGACTGCTGAGGACATGCGTAAGCTCGCAAGGAATGAAGCCAGTATGCTTCGCTGGATGTGTAATGTCAATGTGCATACCCGTCAGAGTGTAAGTATCTTGAGAGAAAAGCTGAACATAAGAAGCATCAGTAGTGGTGTGCAAGAGAGACGATTGCGCTGGTTTGGACATGTGGTGAGAATGAATGAGAATAGCTGCGTGAAAAAGTGCCACTCCCTAACAGTTGAGGGAACCCGTGGAAGAGGTAGGCCCAGGAAGACCTGGGCTGAGGTGGTGAGGCAAGACCTTCGAATGTTGGGCCTCGCCGAGGCGATGACTACTGAGCGAGACCTTTGGAAATGTGCTGTGCGTGAGAAGACCCGGCAAGCCAAGTGAGATCGTTGCCAGGGCCCCTGGACTGGCTCTTGTGCGGGTGGCACATAAGATGTACCATCTTGAGTGTGACCGTTGCCAGTACCGCTTGACTGGCCTTGTAAGGTTTTCGAGCGAGATCGTTGCCAGTGCCCTTGGACTGGCTCTTGTGCGGGTGGCACATAAAAGACACCATTTCGAGCGTGGCCGTTTTCGTGCGGGTGACACGTAAAAGCACCCACTACACTCTCTGAGTGGTTGGCGTTAGGAAGGGCATCCAGCTGTAGAAACTCTGCCAAATTAGATTGGAGCCTGGTGTTGCCATCCGGTTTCACCAGTCCTCAGTCAAATCGTCCAACCCATGCTAGCATGGAAAGCGGACGTTAAACGATGATGATGATGATGATGATGATAGTAGTAAATCATACCAGCCAATGGTCGTATGAGCCTGACTGTTGAAAGTTAAACCTTACGATATACATAGTGTAACACCAATACCAATAATAATGACAAAATATATGAATTGTTAACATCTCAACTTGTTGTCTGCTGATTTTTAACTTAATAACTCATGCTAAAATTATAACGGAGAAATGATTGAAAGACAGAAAGAAAGAAGTATATTTACATTTTCCTTTGCTTTATATTTCAGTTTGTAGGACTGACCAGAAGATGTGAGGCTGAGAAGGTGAAAGAAAAGAAACTTAACCACTTGTATTACATTACACAACATTTTTTTTCCATGCAAGCATTCAAAAACAGATGTTAAACAAATGTAAAGAGAGTTATTCTAAAACAATGTTCTTCAACCCAAACAGACAACAAATTCAGGCTAATTATAATAATAATAATAATAATAATAATAATAATAAATACCCTGATGCAGTACTAGGCAGTGGCTCTCATTGCTTCTGATCTTAACTGGTTGGAAGTGTTAATGCGTTTTGTCTTGATGTAAAAGATGGGCTACAGCAAATATTCTACTCAATACCACATGTTTGCTTGTTAGTTGCTTGACCTTAACCAGCTGAGCATGATCCTTAGAGATTGATGATATGTGCATCTCTTATCACAAGCAGGAGTAGTAGGGGAGCATCATACCCATGTGTTGAGAGGGAATCCTTTGGGGTTTGAATAATTTACCTCTGAAAACATGGCTGCCTTATTCATCATACTTAAACAAACCTTATTCAGGAACCTTTTGAGTGGGATGGGCTACTCGACTTGAAGAAAATTCTAACTGGGCCCCACCTACAAGGTCATGCACTGTCTATCTTGATGGTATGCACTGCTCTCTCACTCAATAATAATAATTATAATTATAAAAAATATATCTCTTCTAAACCGATTATTGATAATGTAATGAAATGAAATGGTTTCCTAATAACCAAGAATGTATATCATTGTTGTATGAAAAAACCAATAATCAAAGACAACCCAGCCATAATCATCCAGTCCTCTATTCAGACATACTGTACCTAGTATATCATCCATTATCCAATATATCCTTCCCTTTTTAAGATAGCAGAGAGTAGTTTGAAGAAGATTTGACCATTGTTTCTAACAGAAAGAACAACCACATAGTAGCACTTTCATTGGCTCATATCTGAAAAGGACTTTGAAATTCCATGGCTCAATTCTATGTTTACAATGTTGAACAGATGAGAGACAGTAACCCTCCCCTGGATAGCAAAACTAGTTATATCACATTTAGCATTCTCAGATGAGCTGCTGTTCATTCTTGAGACTTAACAGGTAAAGTTAAGTGTTCTATTCAAAACACAAAACAAAATGCATGCAATGGGTTTGAAATTGAGGCCCAAGAATTTATGTAAAGATACAGACACATTTATATATGTTTTGTTTCACTGCAAAATGAGGTAATGAGAGATTTTTCCAGCAGTTTCAGATGAGAACTGAGTTAATCAGTTCAATTGTTATTTAATTATTCAACAAAATTCTCTCACAACTCAACTCTAAAATGTTGATGATAGTTATGGAATGCTATTTAACTAAAATGAAAGCAAAATTTGTAGCTGACGCAGTTTGTTTACATAAGAATACATAGTTAATGGACAGACATTCATAACCCACACCGAACTGGTACTACGACACCAGTACAGTGGTTTGTGAATGTGTAAATAAATACAAGGACTCAATAAATTTTTCATTACTCTCAGTATTAAGTTCACCCAACAATAAACAATCCATTGTGATTCATAAACTAACTTTAAAATAATCTTTTTATATTGACATAATGTTTCGCTGGAAAATTAGGTCTGCAGTGACCTTTTTAGCATGACAGCATAGGCTGAGATTCAAACGAATTAATTCTGTTGTTATTTAACAAGTCATCAGGATCTGCTTAATCTAATACCATGTTTAACCATGTATCTCCTCTGCAGCAAGATACCTGTGTCCCTTTTTCCTACTTAAACCTTTCTACAACTGGCATAAAACCACTTCTCTTCATTATATATTCCCACTCACTCAAGAGATCTAGTCTTATGAATTATTTGGTGACCTTACTGGTCACAAAGAAAACATGCCAAAGCAGACAATGGAGGCCAACACAATTCTCAGGATAGTTGGGTCCTGTTAAACTGTCCAACCCATGCCAGCATGGAATATAGACGTTAAATGATGATGAATACATTATCTAGTGTCTGATAGATACCAGATCAAACCCATACTCTTGACACATATAAAACAATGTCATTGATAGACGAGACATGTTAAACAGGTGTATACTGCTTATTGCAATTTTCTATAATTACTAAGTAGACATTATAGCGTTATGGGAGATGTAACACTGTTAGTAGGTTAAGTTAGTTAATGTATGGAAGGTGGATGGAACTATGTCAACGTAGATGACTGAAAGTGCGTTCGTGGGTGTATTGTATAGATGAAGAGACATGTGTGCATATGCGAAAATATTTATGCAGTGGGAAGCATGTATTAAGTAGAGATTTCATAGGCAAAAAATAAAACAGATACAAAATATAATACAAACAATCATAACAGATAGAAAAGAATGCATCACAACCAGACAATCACAACAACAAACATTCAACTATCACACAACCGTTAATCACAACCATCACACAACCGTTAATACAAAAACGAAACCTACAACAGTCAGAACAACAAATATTAGAACCATCATTACAGCTGCTATCACTGTGACAACAAACACTACCATCACTATCATCACCACAACAATCATCACAATGAAAACTGTTATGACAACAACTACCAATGCTTCTAGAGCAACAACAAACACTAACAACAATCATAACAAGACCAAGGAAACTCACCCAACCAGAATTCTAAATCAACAAAGCGGAACTGACCTGGAATAAAGGGCTAGGGCAATCATAAGCACCAATCCACCATAGGCCGATATATCGTCACTGATTACAGGGATAGGACGGCACCTGTACAACAATGTATCATTAACAGCCGCAATGTCTGAGCTGGACATGACTTTACTGAAGGAATTCTTGGGAAGAATTGTGTCAGACAGGGATACTGCAAAACAAAATAATAATAATAATAATAATAATAATAATAATGATATGATGATGTTGATGATTCCTGTCTTCGATAATAATAAAAATTTCTGATTAATAAAATTAGGTTTCAAATTTTGGTACAAGGCCAGCAATTTCAGGTGTGGGGGATAAGTCAATTACATCAACCCCAGGGTTCAACTGGTACTTATTCTATTGACCAGAAAGAATGAAAGGCAAAGCCAACATCAGTAGAATTTGAACTCAGAATGTGAAGGTAGATGAAAACAGGAAAAATAATCCAGAATCCTTGTCCAGTACCAGATTGATCCCCAAATCTAATCAGTTCATGCCAGTCATGAAGCCAAACATCCCTGAAAGTTTCATCCAAATTCATCCAGTGGTTCTTGAAATATGCTGTCCACAGACAAACAAACAAACAAACATAACTAGAAATAATAGCTCCACCTTTGCTAAGGCAGAGGTAATAATAATTTACCAAGGCAGGACCAGGCTACAGCAGGGATTCTCAACCATTTTTTATCTATGGACCTTCATAGCCATCCGATGTTGAAAAACTAGTTTTATAGAGACTTCTTTCAAAATTCCTATTTTGCTTTTCATACATTAACTTCTGTGGCTTGAACTATGTAAAATGCTAGAGAAAGAAGCCAATCTGTTTCTTGCACTATATACCATTACATATCTAATGGATAATGCATATGTTGGAAGATGATGATGTTGATTCCATGAAAGAAAGACAATGGCCAAAGTTGTAGATATCATATTTATTTCTCCATTACATATAATTAAAGCCAAACCACGACGGGCAGGCATGCATAAAAACCGTCAGATAGCATACGAGGTAATGAGAGTTATATTTTCTTGTAGAAGGGTAGATAGCATTGGACCTACTTATTCCCTGTTGTTCTAGCAGCCGTAACTAAATAGTTCAAGTCAAAACAAAAGTGAATGAACGAGGAAGTAAGAGAGGGGTGGACAGGACAACTGTATTGTTGATGAATTCCATAGCTGTTCCACTATGACATTCTGTTGAGACAGTATTTCGAACCAGTCAGCCTGCTCTCTGTCTGTTGTTTCTCCAAATGATTGTATTTATAACCATATACACAGCAGCTATATGGATGTGCATACCATTGAGAACAAGATGTGGGTCAATGTAGGCCGGCTGTTATTGTCTGTAAACTTTCTATGATACTCATGGTTCACAGGTCAAGAGGGAAATACATTAATCATGGTTCCCTTATTGACAGAACAATAGGTGGAATGGTGAGAGGGAACTTTTGATTCGATTTTGAATCTCAGCCAGGAAGAGAAATTCACTTTCTACACATACATCTAAAGCAAAATTTTTTCAGAGGCCCTTAAAATACGATTGTCGAACCCCAGTTTACTATTTTGCTTATGTGGATCCGCCAAAATCTTATATGGAACCCCAGGGGCCATACGGACCCTGGTTGACAACCACTGTTCTACAAGATGAGTGGTGCACAAAGACATTCATTCCTTTGGGGGATAAACAAGTCCCAGTTGTTGGCCATGGATGACTTTTTCAAGGGGTTTTATAACTGGCCTTATCCGGCCAAAATATTCTACCCGTTTTATGTTCAAACTGATCAGATCTGGCTGCTGCCATCTACCCTATAACTTCACTCTAGAGGTAGACAGTCACATCATCAAAATCTCAAGGCTATTAGATAATGCATGATTAATTCAAAACAATTGAATAAATAAGTATTACATTTGAAAGAATAACCTGAATGCTAAATGGGCTAAAAGTTTGTGGGACTTGTGTTATGTGATGTATGTGAGGATACATAGCTAGAGGAATGGCTTTGGTCACACACGGAGTTGAAAAACATAATTGCTGTCATGCACAGTAAGCATAAAACTATTAGAGCATTGATTGATGGACTTACATAACCCAAAACTTAGCGCTTGCTTTACACACCTTACCTGAGTATTTGTTACTTTATGAGGCATAAAAACAATGGAGACCAAACAAAAACATTACCTACCATCAGTTGGAGGTTCACTGGATAAAGCTGTCCATGTCAGGAAGATGACGTATAGAGTTATAACGGAAGACTGCAGGATTCCGGCATTATGGTTTCCTAAAAGTAGAGACAGAAACCAATAACCAGTGACTCAGAAACTCCTTTTCTTACACTTTTTATCTAATGTTATCAGTTTGCAGGTCATCAACTAACATGCAGTCAAGCTATGTGTCACAGACAAACTTGCAGTCATTTCTATGCCACTAACCCACTCATAGTTAACCTAGATGACATCAAACTTCAGTCTACTTGTTATGAGCTTTCATACAGTCAACTAATAGGTTATCAGTCAATATATTGTCAGTTTATATATATATAAACATACATACATACATATATATATCTATATATATATATATATATATATATATATATATATATATATATATATATACATTGCCAGTACCGCCTGACTGGCCTTCATAGGATTTTCAAGCGAGATCGTTGCCAGTGCCCCTGGACTGGCTCTTGTGCGGGTGGCACATAAAATGCACCATTTTGAGCATGGCCATTGCCAGTACCGCCTGACTGGCCTTCGTGCGGGTGACACATAAAAGCACCGACTACACTCTCTGAGTGGTTGGCTTAGGAAGGACATCCAGCTGTAGAAACTCTGCCAAATCAGATTGGAGCCTGGTGTTGCCATCCGGTTTCACCAGTCCTCAGTCAAATTGTCCAACCCATGCTAGCATGGAAAGCGGACATTAAACGATGATGATGATGATGATAATATATCTATATGTATCTATATACATATATAAAACATGATTTATTCGCGATCAGAGATGTTCGAAAACCAAGGTACTATTGTATATATATATGTATGTATATTTGTATATATGTGTCTACACATACATATATGTATGTATGCATATATCTTTGTATATATGTATATATATATATATATATGTATATATATAGATATATATATATATATATATATATATATATATATGTATATATACGGCAATAAGAAAATGGAGGGGATCAAGAGGTGGTATTCATCAACTTTTAGACATTATATTATGTCTATTTATTAAAAAAAAAAACAATTATAACAATATACATACATGTATAACATATTATGCTTTATATTATTAAAATATATAACGTAGAACATAGAAAGTAGAATAGTTTCTTACAGCTGTTTCAGCCAAGAGGTCATAGTACCCCACTTTACTTCCATCCCTTCAGTGAACTGAAGTATTTGGTAGATAAGATCGAGGTAATTTGGTGTGCCTCTGGGCTTCGTCAGAGTTTAGAAAGTTCATACGGTTAAGTTATAAATAGCAATACATACATATATACACACTTTTACATATACATACATATGCATAAATATACATAAATACATATCTATACATTTATATATATATATATGTTAAATCTCTGAACGAGGTATTAACAGTAACTGCACGATAAAGTGAAGTATATTTGCCACTTAAATGTGGCTGACCCCTAAGGGTGGATGTTACTGTTGCTTTTAGCCCCAGGAGAACATCTCCTCCAGCTGGCTATCGACACACATCTGTGTCCTGTCTATATTTGCCAAGGGAAGTTATCTTTCCCATCTTGATCTGCGATATCAAGATGGGAAAGATAACTTCCCTTGGCAAATATAGACAGGACACAGATGTGTGTCGATAGCCAGCTGGAGAGATGTTCTCCTGGGGCTAAAAGCAACAGTAACATCCACCCTTAGGGGTCAGCCACATTTAAGTGGCAAATATACTTCACTTTATATATATACTAGCAGAAATACCTGGCGTTGCCCGGGTTAAAGAGAATAATGAAATCTAAAAACGCCGTCTAGACTACGCATCATCTTTATATATAGAGATGTATATACACACACGCACCCAAACACACGTATATATATGTATATCAATATAAATATATGAAAGTCAATGAAGTTTCGTAAAAGAAGGTGATCATGTACATACTTTCTTGCTGTTGTGATTATAACACCTCGTTGTAAACAATGTTCCTTGTTTTCCCTTGTGGAGCATATACAAATAGGTTTTTTTTGCTGCCCACTCTTGAGCAGCCAACATACAGTTGTCCATGTGAGAAGCAGGGCTCTTCCAAGAGAAGACCAGCTACAGACAGTGTTTGACCCTGAGATTTGTTTATGGACATGGCAAAAGTCACACGAAGGGGGAATTGTAGTCTTCTGAATGTAAAAGGAATGTCTGCTCCTGATGGAGTAAGAGGAATTCTTGGAATAAAGACGTCATCCCTTTTTGCACATCCAGAAAGAATGGTAGCCTCGATAACGTGTGACATCATTTTCTTTATCACGAGTCGTGTTCCATTGCAATGTCTTGGTGGTTCCAGATTGCGGAGCAGCATAACAGGCGTTCCAACTTTAAGTGATAATATGTGGGGAGGTAGTCCTGGAGGCTCTAACGAATTGAGAAATTCAGGAGGATAGTTCACCACTTCATTTGTATCTGGAACTGTATCAACAGACTTGTAAATTTGAAGATTGCCGGGAAGAGAATGCATCAGGTGTTGATTAATTTTTGTAAGAGCTACGTTTTTTGGAGCTAATATTGCTCTTTCACATAGCCAATTGTGATTTTGGTAGTTTTGTTTAAAGTTGGGTAAGACTTTGTGTTTGAGGTCATCTACAAAATTAACAACAGAACAAAATGGCCGGAGGTCTGTAACGAAATAATTTTACTCAATACTTTGCAAGTGAATCGGTGGAGGCAAAGATGCGTCTCATTTACTTGACAATTTATGCACCACATTGCAGAAATCACAATGTAAGTATATCTGAAAGGGTAGTCTTACACTGTTGTACCGTTGAATTACAAATAATGCTCATCTGTTATGTTCGGGTTAAAATTTCATCAACATCAAAAATATATGAATTTTCATGGGAGTTATGGCCGTTATGCAAAGAATATAATTTCCAAATTTCATAAAGATCCATTCAGTACTTTTGACGTAGTTTTGGATAAGAAAACAAATGACTAAAGTGTGTGTTTGTGTGCATGTGTATGTGTGTGTGATGGGTGTATATATGTATAGATATCTGTATGCATGTATATATGTGTACATATTACATGTACATCTATATATATACATCTACACATATGTATACATATACATGTATGCATATAGATCTATATATATATATATATATACATATACATCTCTCTCTCTCTCTCTCTCTCTCATATATATATATATATATATATATATATATATATATACGTGTACATATACATCTATATGTATACATATACATCTCTCTCTCTCTGAAAGTATCTGTCATTACAGTATCGAAATGGTGTACATATACATCTATATGTATACATATACATCTCTCTCTCTCTGAAAGTATCTGTCATTACAGTATCGAAATGGTGTACATATACATGTATATGTATACATATACATCTCTCTCTCTCTTTCTCTCTCTGTCATTACAGTATCGAAATGTGATTGTTTCAGTTAGTGGAATAGTTTCATTTTTAAAGTGAAAGTATTTGACATGAGTGTTTTTGTTTCACTTTTGACACGTAATACTTAAATAGTGGAAGAGATATTATGTTGCCGTGTGCTCGAACTCTGCAAGAAGTTAAAAATTTTGACTAAAACACAACTGGAACCCTAAGTAAGGCATCTGTAAAATTTGAATGAAATTGGTTGCGTAGTTCTCGAGTTTTAGGGATTCACACACACAGACAGACAAACAGACAGACAGACACACATTCTCATTTTTATATATATAGATGTATATGCATACAAAGAAATAAGTTATTATTATTATTAGGTGTATTATATTATTATTATTAGATAAAGTACAAACAGAGGGAAGAGAAAATTATCAAAAGAGAAATAACAGTAGAATTTAAATAATCAATCTATCTTGAGATTATTATAGTTATGTAGGAATAAAAAGGTATATAAATGAGGAATACATACATATATATATATGTATATACATACATACATACATATATATATATATATATATATATATATATATATATATATATATATATATATATATATATTTACGTACAAACATACACATAGGTACATACATTTTTCATGTGTTGAGAAGGGAGGATTACTGTAGTAGTTCGTATTTTTCTTTTTATATAATTATAATAATTATACACAAACATATATATACTGAGGTTCCACTGTGTGTATATATATATATATATATATATATATATATATATATAAGTAGCTCATAAAAAGCATCTCAAGCGTTGGGGCTTGGGAGACTTTTGGTAACATGCCAAGTGAAATTATAATCGTGACATATAGTGTCATGCAACTAGCATCCATTACACTCTTGGAGTGGTTGGTATTAGGTAGGGCATTCAGCCATAGAAACCATGCCAAATCAGACTGGAATCTGGTGCAGTCCCTCAGTTTGCCAGCCCTGGTTAAACCGTCCAACCCAAGCCAGCATGGACAAGAGATGTTAAATGTTGATGATGATGATGATACATTCACACATACATGCATGTGTGTGTGTGTGTAGATATACACACACATACACACGGCTAGACATCTACATATTAAATGTTTCTACTGCTCTGTCTCTCTGTCTCTCTCTGACATCTCCTGTTTAACTTTCTCATTTGCCTTTTCTCTTTACATTTGTCACTTTCATTTTATCTTATCTCTCTTTCCCTTACTATTTCTCTCCTTTTATGATCAAGTTAAAGATTTCTGTTAAACTTTGATGTCATTTGTCATGGTTATACATAAATTCACTAAACATTTCTTCCTTATCATTTCCATCTCTCTCACCCTCCCTTTACTATTTCTGTCTTAAGTTAACTTTTTCAGTGAGCAACAACAGCTTGTAGTCCTGGATATTGCTAAGTACTACCTCCTAAATATAAAATTCAGAATTCAAAGAATCCACTGTTGGTCTTCATCAGTAAATGTAAAATCATTGTATTTTGCTGTGAGGGGCCAAAAAAATATTCTTTAAGAAAGGGCCTATATCCAAAATATTGACATTTCTTTTCCCTTTCCACACAGCAATATACACCTATACTTTAATAAAGAAAACTGCTTACTAAAATCTACATGTTTAGAAAATTCTTATAAATTCTGATTTTAATATATTTTCATCAAAATGTGCTTATCAAGATTCTCTTATTATTGACTAGCTTAAAAGCTGCACTTCATGCAGGCTTTTAAGGTACCTCCTGCAGAGGGCTAGTTGGGCTTGCGGCCCAAAACTAAAGAGAGCTAAATAACATAACTATAATACATCTATAATGACTATACGCCCCGGTGGTGTTTGATCAGAAGTTAAGGATGGATGAGAATTCTGTAATGTAATCAATCTATAGTTCCAGTCCCAAGTTGAATTTTAACTGTTGGCCAATTTGCCCCAAAGTTCTTGTCTCGACATAAAATCAACGAAGCAAATGTCATTTATCTCCCCCTTGATGTCTAATGTCATTTGACAAATGCCAACCAAGATGGCATGAACCAACCAAGCTTTACCTGCTACAATTAGCAACCCAAATGCTTTTAAATCAGATCCCAATGCTGGATGTTTAAGAACCAAATGAAGGGCAAATCATCAATCTCTGGATCATCCTAATTCCAAAATGGTATAATATGTCTATGTAGAGCAAATGTAGACTGAGGTACAGGAGTCCTGGACAGACAGAATTTCGAGTTTATTATTATAGAAGATTTGAATGACATGATCCAAACACAAAACTAATTTTTATTCAATGTAACTTTGTCATTTTGCACTGTAAGATAGCATTTTTTAATGTCTCTGTTTATACTTCATTTGGAAATATAAAGGTTGCCTAAATATTTGCAACACGACTTTCTACAGACACATCAATAGAACCATTTCTCCAAAATTTTCTGATTCATATATACACAATAAACTGAGGGCTTTTATATGGCTAAATTAAGTCAACACAATACCTGATTTCTTCATAAATTCTAACATTGTCTTTTAGTGCTTGATATTATTCTAAATTCATTTACTGAGTAAGTATTATTAGATAAATAAAGTATACCAAAGAAAATTAGATGTAACAGAGAAAAGTTATATAAATTGTGATTCAAATGAATGAATATTTCTTAGTAACTAGTAGAAAACCACCCAAAGAGAAGTCTTTCTGCTTCATGATCTAACATTTTTCTTTTATAAATGAAATGTAAGCCTAATTGTTAAGTAGTTAATTCATTTCATTCTACAATAACTGTCAGCCTTGTGTATTGACAAATACTACATAACCTTTTTGCTAGTCAATGTCACTGACTATGTAAAACTAGAATTGCCAGATCAATTTCATAAAAAATAGCACAAAATTTCCAAAATAGTGGCGGATCATGTTAGAAAGTAACCCAAAATAAAAATATTGTTAGCAAATTTTTTAAGATATCTTTTATGTTTTACTTTCTTCAGTCATTAAACTGTGGCCCATGCTACAGCACTGCCTTGAAGAGTTTTAGTTGAACACATCAACACCAGGACTTATTTTTTAGTCTGGTACTTCTAATCAGTTCCTTTTATTGAACTGCTTAGTTATAGGGGTGTTAACAAACTAACACTGGTTTTCAAGTGGTGAGTGAAAGGGAGACACACAGGCACAAATACACATACATATATATGACAGGCTTCTACACAGTTTCCATCAATCAAATTCACTCACAAAGGATCTGCTGGTCTGGGGCTACAGTAGGTGACACATACCCAAGGTGCTGTGTAGTGGTTGCAAAGCAAGCTTCTTAAATACACAGCCATACCTGTAAATCAGTTCTATTCTATTTATTCTTTTACTCTTTTATTTGTTTCAGTCACTTGACTGCAGCCATGCTGGAGCACCACCTTTAGTCGAACAAATCGACCCCAGAACTTATTCTTTGTAAGCCTAGTACTTATTCTGTCGGTCTCTTTGGCCGAACCGCTAAGTTACGGGGGTGTAAACACACCAGCAGAAATTGACAGAATAAGTACCAGGCTTAGAAATAAGTTCTGGAGCTGATCATTTGGTTAAACTCTTCAATGTGGTGCTCTAGCATGGCTGCAGTCCAATGACTGAAACAAGTATAAGATGAAAGATATCTTTGCTTGGTCAGGACTGACATGGAACTAAGCAACAGCAACAACAACTGCCTTCCCATGCTGGTACCACGTAAAATGCACCCAGTACACTCTGTAAAGTAGTTGACATTGAAACCATGTCAAAACAGACAATTGGAGCCTGGTGCTGCTTTCTAGCTTGCCAGCTCCTGTCAAATCATCCAACCCATGCCAGCATGGAAAACAGACATTAAATGATGATGAAGATGTCTAGTCAGAAGAAAGGCAGTGTCCCTGAACTTCCTTCAGGGCTCTGGAAATGAAGTGAGGAAAATATCCTCAGACCAGAGACCCAGCTGAAATTCTTGTAATAGAGTGGGATTCACTAAAACATCCAAGGACCAATATGGTGCTAAACTGAGTTTCGGTCATTTACTTGTTTCAGTCATTGGACAACAGCCATGTTTGGGCACTGCTTTAAAGAGCCTAGAGAAAACAGTTCAACTCCAGAACTTCTGTTTTAAAGTCTGGAGCTTATTCTATCAGTTACTTTTGCAGAAACCAAGTTACAAGGACATAAACAAACCAACACCCATTGTCAAACGTGAATGGGAAGGGGATATACACAAAGACACACATATAATGGGTTTCCATCTAACAAATTTACTCACAAGGTATTGATTGACCCATGGTTACAGGAGAAGACACTTGCCCAAGGTCCCACACAGTGGGACTGAACCTGAAACCATGTGATCATAAAGTGAGTTTCTTAACTACACAATCATACCAAATAATTATTCAGTGTGAAAAATGCTTTGAAGAACATGAGTGATTAAAACTTACGTTTGGAAGAACAAAGGATGAGGGTGACAACATTGAGTAAAAGACAAAGACCGACATTGATACTGATGAAGGTCTTGTTGATGTTACAACCATTAATACGAGTGTAGTTGTAAAATAACCACACTATACCACCAATGGCAACGAGGTAGAACAGAAGGCCACAAATGATTGTGCCTGAAAAAAGAAACAAAATAAAAAATACAGAATCAAAATAGCAATTGAAAAAAAAATTATTTCTCAAGTTGTACAGTAATCATCATCCAAATAACTACATTGTAGAACTCTGCTATTGTATTATTTCTGTTTATGAAATGATATCAGTAATAAAAAAAAAATGGTAATTGTCTGCTAATGTTGATGATGATGAAGATGATTAGTCTTAAGTTGGTCTCTAAGAAGCAAAGATATAACCAAAGGTGTTGCAGCTATGGTCAGAATTTTTTTTTTTTTTAATGTATATATTGAGACTATCTTATCTAAAGACTTCTTTAGTTTTAAGACAAAAAGGTATGATTTGATAGAAATTTGGGTGCAATCTCTAGCATGTTGACTGACCACCTAAAGTGGTATTGCGATACCTTTTTAGCATAAAGGATAAAATGAAAGTGGACCTGTGCCGCAAAAAATACTAAATCTTTAATTTTACAAATTCACAATCCCTACCTCTCCTATTGTAGAACAAAAAGAAAAGAAATCTGACAACACTAGGACCAAATGATAAGAAAGATATGACATAAGATAGCAGGATGATGAAACAACAGTCCCTTGGGAACTAAGGAGATCCTGTTACGTATAAAAAAACACCCCAATTAATATGGATAGGGGTATCCCATAAAACTCTTTCATATTGGTAAAAATTTTCTATTTTAGGACGGGAGAGTGTAATGTCACTGTTATTTAATCCTTTAACATTCAAATAACTCTGTCAAATGAATGTCTATTTATTCACATAGTTTTGAATAAATCATGCATTATCTCATAGCTTCAGGATTTCGATATGTTTGTTTGTTTTTAAAGTGACATTATAAAATGGATATAAAAGGCCAGATCTGAGATTAATTTGAATACAAAAAAATGGAGAATATCGTGGCCTGACAGGGTTAGTTTAAATGCTAATGGGCTAATGTGAATACATGTGTGTCTCCATACTTATGATTGAAACTAAATGGTACAACTTGAAGTAGTCAGGTGACCAGAGTAATAACATGTGGACAACCACACATTATTCTGAACTGTAACTGAAGAACTGAGTTGAATAAAGCTTGGAAAGCAGCCACCAAATTTTTCATTCTTTCTATACAAGAATTGTGTATATTCCAATCCTTGCAGTTGTAGCAATGAATATGAAGGTGAAACCAGCTGCTCATTAAAAGTAAAGCTCGAGAAACATTGTAAGGCTGTATTCTATGGAGAGACAGAAACATCGGAGATTGCTGATTATTTCTGAATGGAAAATTCACCAAACATCATGGAACAAAATCAGAATGATAGCTAAGAAACAACGTTGGAAAATAAAATGACAAAGAATTAGTAAATATGATAGGCTTTGATAACCTCTTCAGTAGGCCTAGCACAGAGGTAACAATTTTAGACAAGCCTTTGATTTAAAATGATATTAAACCTATGATCATTACAAAAGTTAGACTTAACCCTCTCGCATTCAGATTACTCTGTCAAATGTAATGCTTCTCTATTCACATTGTTTTGATTTAATCATGCATTATCTTGTAGCTGTGGAGGCACAATGGCCCAGTGGTTAGGGCAGTGGACTCGCGGTCATAGGATCGCGGTTTCGATTCTCAGACTGGGCGTTGTGAGTGTTTATTGAGCGAAAACACCTAAAGCTCCACAAGGCTCCGGCAGGGGATGGTGGTGAACCCTGCTGTACTCTTTCACCACAACTTTCTCTCACTCTTTCTTCCTGTTTCTGTTGTACCTGTAATTCAAAGGGTCAGCCTTGTCACACTGTGTCAAGCTGAATCTCCCCAAGAACTTTGTTAAGGGTACACGTGTCTGTGGAGTGCTCAGCCACTTGCACGTTAATTTCACAAGCAGGCTGTTCCGTTGATTGGATCAACTGGAATCCTCGACGCCGTAAGCGATGGAGTGCCATCAACAACAACAACATCTTGTAGCAACAAAATTTTGATGATGTGATTGCTTATTTTTAAAATGACATTGTAAGGTGTGAGAGGCAGGATTTGGTTGGTTTGAACATTAAACAGGTAGAATATTTTGGTTTAAAACTTCTTATTTCTGCAATCTGATCGTTTTACAGGATAATAGAATAGTGAATATAAGCATTAATTGTTAAATGCTGTCATGCACTTGGTGAGCATCAGTTCAGTCTCAGAGATCAGGTAATCTATATCTATATATAGAATGTTTGAGTGAACTCACAATCAGGAAAATAATTAATATGAGAATATTGTCAGTATGAACAATTTACTTCAGTGGATTTAGCAAAGGGTCTGGCTTGTATTTCAAGGACATTACTAGGTACAACAGAAATGCTGAAGCATTGTGACAATAACAACCAAGATGAGAACAATAATCTGAATATATTTGTGTATAACAAATCAATAGTATTAAATATAATCAACAAATTCAAATAGAGTGAGACTTGAGAGAAAACTTACCTGCAGCACCACATGTATTTATTTCTCCAGAAGGTTTATATGACCTGTAAAAATAGAAAAGATGAGGTAGAAGCCTTATGTAGAAAGTATTTAATTTTAGGAAGTGACTGAGTGAAGTTTACAAAGGAAACCCAGTAAATAAGTCATCAGAACAACACAACAAGTGATCACTAAATTTCAGTCTTTTGAAATAACAAAAATACCATACACACATGCAAGTTTACTCTTTTACTTGTTTCAGTCATTTGACTGCGGCCATACTGAAGCACCGCCTTTAGTCGAGCAAATCGACCCCAGGACTTATTCTTTGGAAGCCTAGTACTTATTCTATCGGTCACTTTTGCCGAACCGCTAAGTTACGGGGACGTAAACACACCAGCATCGGTTGTCAAGCAGAAATGTAATCACACACAGAATAATAATGCAAAAATAATAAATAAATAAATAAATAAAAACAGCTGCTTGTAACTTACCATTTTATATTCCAGGCATATGTAAAATCTACCAAGAATATAAGTTGAATCAAAATAAACAAGAATCCACCAGCAATGCCAACATACATCCAGTCTGAAAGATAAATATGAGATTATACGTTGGTATGCGTATATGTGGATGTATATATATATCATCATCATGTCAACGTATACTTTTCTGTGTATGCACGCAGGGCCAGATTAAGACCCATAGAGGCCCTAAGCACTAAAAACATTTTGGTGCCCTCAAATATATGTAAATGGTTCAAAATGTAAACAAAAATAATTCAAAATGTAAGCAATAAACCATAAAAAACTAATGTGCGTTTTATTAGTGGTGTTGAGCTCAAACTTTTATTTTGTATTGCTTGGAAAAGAATGACCTTTGCCCCATTGATCTGACCTAGAAAGGTTATGTAGAGAGTGATATTTTCATTGGTGATTCCATAACTCAATGGATTACATGGGCTTTATCATCATTATATATGAAAATATAAACACAAGTGAAGCATACTTTAAGAAATAAATATGCATCGCATATCATTGTATCAGCCAAACTATCAGATGTTATACACTGCTGGCCACAATGCACTTTCAATTCTTTCTTGATTGCACCCTTATTTTCCTTCTTGGCCCAAATCATTTAACTAAGTTGTCATTCCATCATTATGGAGGTCTTCAGCATGGCCTTTTCCAATCTTTTGGATACCACTTGGAAACTGCATGGGTCCACCTGTTGTCTGTGTGTCTTGCAATATGCCTGGCCTATTCCTTTATGCTTATACATGCATGTGTGGGGCCATGTGGAAACTTTTATATGCATCTTTGAGCAATGTCAAATATATTAATTAATACTTCAAATATCATCCATAAACATTTCCAGTCCCAACTCATAGGAATGCCATACACCGACCATCACTTCTGATTTCAGATATATCCATTCAAAATTTCACTAACCTTAACTGCAGAAAGTAGTTTTATAATACCAGTCTATCTTTTGTTGAGGAATGTCATACTTGAAACTAATTTTCATTGAGATATATCAAGTTTAGTGAGATAATGTGACTTGTAGAAAATACCAGTTCTATTTTTGGTCGATATTTAACATTATTACGGGAAAAACCATGAAATTTAATTTTTCAGTGAAAAAGTTAATATCTGTGCCACAAACCAGGTTTTAAAATAACTATTAGAAATAAGAGATAAAAAAAGGATATTTATAGTCAACTCACACAAATTAAACTCCTTTGGCAGCATAAAGGCTGTAGCACAGAAGAGACAAAGAATCACAAATTTGAAGAACCAGAACCTGTAAAGTAAAATTGGAATATTGCACAGTTATCTTATTTTTTGGTGTGCAAGCCAATATAGTATATAGCATAAACATTCAGTGTAAACATTCAGATATTGTTATTATCTTTCCAAATCCTGCTGCATTTCACATAGAATTTTTGATCCTCCAAAGTTGTCTTGATATATGTCAACCTAACACTTTTGGCTGTAAATTTTGGTTTGGAAAATTTGATTTGTATGCTAGAAAGTACAGTATTGCATTTTTGTTAAAATGTCCTAAAAACACAATAAAAAGAATTATCAGGGATACACCATTTAACATGCTAGATCAGTGGCTCTCAACTGAGTTGCATGCAAGCGAAGCAATAAACAGGAGATCCACAGTTGCATTTTAAGGGTTTTCTTTAGATATATTTAGTGCAAGAAACAGCTAGGTTTCTTCCTCTAATACAATTCTATATCTAAGAGATGAGGAATTATGTACATTATTTATATTTGCCGGATATTTGTCCTCATCTTGTTTGTTGTTAACACGTTTCAGCTGATATACCCTCCAGCCTTCATCAGGTGTCTTAGGAAATTTTGAACCTGGGTTCTCATTCCTAAGGTATTTTATGAATGTTATTATTATCATTATTATTATATTATTATTGTAAAAAATAAAAAGTTTTGAATGGTACAACAATGCACTATAATACAAAAAATGGATTATATACCTGTTGCAATTTAGTTATATATAGTCCGATAGATATCGGACTATAGATAACTAAATCGCAACAAGTATATAGTCCATTTTTTGTATTATAGTGCATTGTTGTACCATTCAAAACTTTTTATTCTTTACAAACAAAACACAATGCTTCAAGCGAACTACAATACTTTCCTATATTATTATTATTATTACTATTATTATTATTATTATTATTATTATTATTATTATTATTATTATTATTTAGGTCATTTCTTGGAATTGAACTCGGAATCTTAGGGTTAGTAGCCTGCCAAGCAATGACCTGAATAATAATAATATAACAATAATAATAACATCGTAAAATACCTTAGTAATGAGAACCCAAGTTCAAATTTCCCCAAGACAGCTGATGAAGGGTGGAGGGTATATCAGCCAAAACATGTTAACAAACAAACAAGATGAGGACAAATATCCATCAAATATAAATAATGTTCTTTCTCTAACATTTTACATAGTTTAACATGTTTCTGACTACTGAAACATGTTCTCTCAGAGATTACTATTGCAGATTATACAAGTGAACATGTGAAAATGGGAATTTTGAAAGAAGTATCTATAAAACTTGTTTTTAAACAAGAATAAAATAGTAATCAAAGGGGTTCAGGGATAAAAAATGGTTGAAAAACACTGTGCCAGATAATATTCATAATAATTGTATGTGATATGTTTGCTGTCACCAAATGTAAGTAGAAGTTACATGTAGAAAATCGAAAAGGCTGCATTTGGAGAAAAGTTGCAAAAGGCTGACTGTTGCATAGTTGTTAAATATCAAGATACTTCAAATAAACTGACAGAAGATGATTGATACTTATCATAGCTTTTATTTAAACATTATGAGGTTTATCAGAACTGTGACAAGTTGTAAATAGACTACAAATATTAGTCCATTAATAGAGAATTTATGATTGTTGTTGTAGAAGGCTTACAACTAAGTCATGTGGAGGAAAAAGAGAAACAAATGTTAACTCTCTGAAAGTTGCTGATGGAAAGAGAATTACTGATGGAGACTCTTAAAGAGAGAGTAAGAGAGACGTTATTTCCCTTACAATTGCTAGGTAAAGAAAGTATAAGAGATAATCCAGTGTCTCACTCACTTGGCCCCTTTTCATTTCTGCACTGAACTACAAATTAATGGAATGATAGGCTGTGTTATGTTTCATCTAGAAACACTTTCATATATAAATTCAGTGCAACTGTATTTAACCCAGTAAATGTAAGCTAAGTGCCAAATTGTTTTCCAGCTAATCATGTCACTTTGATTTGACCGACTAGGATTAATATCCTCCAATTGAAATTGCAATAAGAGGTCTCAATGAGCTGGTACTTAAATGTAAGTTTTAATATATATGACATGACATCAAGATATGAAGTAGAATTAGGCATATAATCTGACACCTAATTCTGGCTCAGAAAACATAGAATTAAGTACACAATCAAAAATATACAAGATGTTTGAGCTGCTAGTTCAATACATTATCCATTTTGGCAGCGGCAGCCACCTTTGTTTAATGTCCGCTTTCCATGCTGGCATGGGTTGGATGGTTCGAGTGAGGGCTGGCAAGCCAGAGGGCTGCACCAGGTTCCAATCCGATCTGGCAAAGTTTCTACAGCTGGATGCCCTTCCTAACGCCATCCACTCCAAGAGTGTAGTGGGTACCTTTTATGTGCCACCGGAATGAGGACCAGTCAGGCGGTACTGGCATCGACCATGCTTGAATGGTGCTTTTTACATGCCACCGGCTCAGGAGCCAGTCAGGCGGTACTGTCATCGGCCATGACAACGACTTCTGTGTATATTAATATTGACAATATAGTAAGGATACAAACCAGTTGTACAGTATTTTGCCAATAAACTTTATGTCAATGACATGAGCTAATCCTACCACATTTAGGAGTCTAAGCCAATGTGGAAGCTTCTATGATATCACCTGATTTGCCAGAAATAGAAGCTAAATTTACTTCAAATCACACCCCACCATTTTAAGTACATTAAATTACAACAAATGATTGTTTAGTCATGGCTGGAAAATCTTTTGTCATAGATCAACTTGATCAGAGTTCACCAGGGATAAGCAACAATATTCATTTACCAAGCAAATAAAATTCTTCAGTGTATAACAGAATATGGAATCTAACCACAAACACATAGCAATGATATGACTTACTGGGCACAGTCATGACTGTGTTTAAGACCAATATCTTATGAATAGAATTTAAAAAACTGAAAACTGTGGAAGCTTCAATGCTGGTGTCACATGACTGGCACTTGTGCAGGTGGCACATAAAAAGCACCCTTCGAACATTGAGTGATAAGCTGTACTTGAGAAGACCTGTCAAGCCAAGTAAAACCATAGTCATGGCCAATGCCAGTTCCGCATAACTGGCACCTGCGCTGATGGGACATAAAAAACATCCTTTGAACTTTGGGCCTCATGGAGGCAGTGAGAAGTGATCGAGACCTTTGGCAATATACTGTTCTTGAGAAGACTTATCAAGCCAAATGAGATTGCAGCCATGGCCGATGCCAATGTTTTGTAGTTGGCACCTCTGCTGGTGGCATGTAAAAAGCACCCACAACACTCTTAGAGTGGTTGGTATTAGGAAGGGCATCCAGCTGTAGAAACCATGTCAAATCAGACTGAAACCTCATGCAGCTCCCCAACTTACCAGTTTTCAGTCAAGCAGACCAACCCATGCCAGCATGGAAAACAAACATCAAACGATGATGATTATATATACACACACACACACACACACACATATATATATACATTATGTGTGTGTGTGTGTGTGTGTGTGTGTGTGTGTGTGTGTTTCTTAGCTGACAGATTTTTTAGACAATTGTCTACTCCCATATTTTTTACCTCTTCCTTCTTTCCTATTACCGACCATTTTATTTCCTCACATATGTTTATCTCACATCAACTCCACAATATCATTGTAAAACTTAACTGTTATCTCATCAAAATCTCATATCTATAAGGTAATGCATGATTAATTCAAAACAATGTGAAAAAATAAGCATTACTTTTGCAAGAATAATGTGAATGCTAAAGGGTTACGAGAAGCTACCAGTCTTTGAGTGTTTTTGATTGGCTAACATTATAATTTATCTACTGAAATATCTCTTTAAAAAAAAGTGTAATGCAACAGAGAAGATATTTACCCATTCTGAATTGATGCTCTGAATCCGTTTGAATTGGATACATGAAAGGTGAAGATGAAAAGCAAGAAATGGAAGGCTGATAAACCAAAACAAATTCGATAGACAGCTTTGAAACCAGTCAACTGGTGGCAGTCCACACCGAGGCTTAAATAAGAGCAGGTTTCATTAAACCAAGGGACCTGTGAAATAAACAAGGATTTTCATTATCATCATTGAACTACTATATGCATCACTAACATCAGTTACTGGCCTTCAACAAAATTCAAGCGCAATTTACAGAGTACTGTTCACGCATCTGGGATGGTATGGCTACTGTTGCTACGTACACATGTCTACATTTCATTCAAATGAAGTATAGAAGAAAATAAGCAATCTTCATCTCCACAGATTGATTGGTGGCAACTGGCCAGTGAGGGCAACTGGTGCAGGTGGTAACATACTGTTATGCTGGATTAGAAGCCATGATGCAGAGAAAACATCTGGAATGATGTTTTACAGCCTGAATACACCTCAAATTAGATAAATAAGCAAGGTCTTGAGATAACCTTCAGCCATTTTAGCAATCCCCTGCATTTTCATACAAGTCCAGCTGTCTTGCCTTTATCTTACCACTGGATATGTTGTGTGAGAATGCAGCTCTTTCTAACAATAAAAAAACCATTGTACTAGTCAAGCACTTTCCTAGGTCTTGTAAGATTTGATGAGCAAGCTATCAGAATAATCAGAAGAGCTTTGGACAAAATGCCTTGCAGTTATTCAGTGGCATCTCTGTACATTGTGAACTAGAATCCTACTGAAGCTGACTTTCTTTTTTATTCTTTCAGAGGGTTTGATAAAATAAGAACCAGTTAAATACATTCAAATGCTCTCACTTCACAGATGTATGGTCTCATGGCTTCAATTAGAAATCAATGTTAACATTTATAATTATATATGTGTACACACACACACACACACACACATTATCAATAAAGATTTGCTTGGTTTTTGATATTGATTGTTTTGTGTTTATTTATATTCATCTTCATTCACTTATGAACTTATTCATTTTGCAAACCACTTCAGCAAAGGGCATCTTCTGTTTAGTGGAGAAAATGGCATTAATGAAAGGAAAATTACAAACTAAAATATAGAAGACATTGAGGACAAATACGAAGATGATATTTAGAATGTCAAAAGATATAAAAACTGCTGATCAAGTAAAGTATTGAATGTTTAAAGTACTGGACTCCTGACCTAAGTTCAAACTTTGTTATAGGCATTAGGTCATGTCTTTTGGCTGCAGTACATTCACTTGACTCGTTTAAGTCTAATGGATACAAAATGTAATGCTTTTTATCAGGTTTGTTAATGCTCTAGGTATTTCTGGCTGATGATGCATAACAATCTAGAAACACATGCATCCCATAATCCAATAATTATTATTAATAGTCCAATGTTTTTTTCATGCATGTTGTCTAAGACGAGACATTTCTCTTGAGGCCATTTCCACAGTGAAAGATCTTTCCATATCCAAGTATGCCCAAATGTGTTGAATATTATTGTAAAAACATATACATAAAAATAAATGTAATTTTGTGCTTTGCTTTGAGGGTACACCAAGAGTTGTTCCTTGTTACTTTCTCAGGGTCTATGAAGAACAAGAAAGGGGCATTGAGTGCAGCTCTGTAAGCTAAATGAAAAATTCTCATCAGTTATACAATACTTCAACTGCATAGAAGAGGACTGAAGGGTTCCTATTAACAATTATTGATTGTAATCTCAAAGTATTTTCTGGTTCAAAGAAAAAAAGAAAAGAAATGAAAAAGTAAGTTTTCCATACTACTTTGTTTTATATTTAGCTTTTTTTTTTTCAGCAAGGACATTACATCATCATCATCAATCATCACTGTTTTAATGTCCATTTTTCTATGCTTGCAAAACTTGGATGAAGTTTAATAAGGCTGATTTCTACAGCTGCATGCCCTTCCTGTCACCAACCCTTACCTGTTGCCAAGCAAGGTGATATTTTCCTAAGGCCAGACATGTTTTCACAGAATATTGGAAACAGATGACATTCATTCATAACAACCATGTGATGTTAAGACAAGGAAACACACACACACATGCAACAGGCTTCCACAATTTCCATCAACCAAATCCACTCACAAGACTGATTGACCTGAGGCTATAGTAGAAGACATTTGCTCAAAGTGCCATGCAGTGGGACTAAACCTGAAACCATGTGGTTGCGAAGTAAACTTCTTAACCACACAGCCACATCTGCACCTATACATATAATTGTAAAATCCTTGTGTGATGAACAATTTGTTTGTGTCAATGTCTAAATCTATAGGCATGCAAAAACTACACTAACATAAAAAAGTAGGTGTAAGAAAAAAAATCAGTAAACAAACATTGCAAGTATTAATAATTGAAGGAAAGAGTTAGTATAAGGAGTTGGAAATCAGTGTAATGAATAAAAATGTTAGTATAATGAGTAGGACTAATTAGATAACATATGGAAATGTTACTTTAACTGTTTAGCATTTAAACCGGCTATATCTGGCCAAAATGTTACACCTACTTTATGTTCAAACTGGACAGATCCAGCCTCTCACACCTACCCTACAATGTCATTCTAAAAGTAAACAGTCACATCATTGATATCTCAAGGCAACAAGATAATCTAGGATTAATTCAAAGCAGTACATTTCACAGAGAAACCTGAATGCTAAACAGTTAATACTTACTTTTTTCACAACCTCATCTTGAATTTGAGGGAAGAGCATTAAACAGGCAATAAGGATTATAAAAAAGAAAAACAAGGTATACATAATACGGGTACTGGTTGATTCATTGATGGGGTGGCAGCAGCGACAGCAAAACCCACAGGAAGATGTTCCAAAGCAACAAGAAAGCTGGAAATGGAAACAAAAAAAATGAATGACACAAACCACAAAGTTAAATACTTTATGCTAATGACATCATTGTCAAAATTCTAAGGTCAGATTTTCTATTGCCTGAAGCCCTTCACGTCATCAACCCTTACCAATTTCTAAGCCAGGCGATACCCCCCCCCCACCACCACCACCATGACTAGACATGTTTGTATGGAATATTGGAAATGAAAGACACTCCTTGTTTGACCGTGACACTTGCAACTATCATACAATGTCAGGACAAGGCGACACACAAGCATGTGTACACACTCTCTTACTGTCTCTCTCTCTCTCTCTCTCTCTCTCACACACACACACACAACTTTGGCTGTTTGGGAAGCAAACATTTTAACCACACAGTCACATCTACTCTTGTGTATATTACAATATATATATCTACATGTATCAAGTACTTTCTTGCGTGGACACCAAGGCCATACAATAACATAGTAAAACAATTACTGAGTTTGATACATTTTAATAAGATACAATGTAAATAAAAACTAATACAGTCTCTGCTCTATACCAGTTGATATATTTACACATTTTTCTTTTGATTATTGGCAATATTTTATTAAAGGTTAATTGTGTGTCTGAGCAGCAAGTTCAAGTTGTTATGATAGGTAATCTTTTTTTTAAATAACATGAAGTGCCTTAAAGCAAACTTCAAGTCATCATTGTCGTCATCATCGTTTAATGTCCTCCTTCCATGCTGACATGGGTTGGACGGTTTGACAGGAGCCAGCCAGGCAGAAGCCTGCACCATACTTCTGTGTCTGTTTTGGCACGGTTTTTATGGTTGGATGCTCTTCCTAATACCAACCGCCCCACAGAGTGGGCTGAGTGCTTTTCATGTGGCACCATCACAGGCAAGATCAGTTTTGGCATGGTTTTTACAGCTGGATGCCCTTCCAAATGCCAACCACTTTACAGTGTGGACTGGATGCTTTTTACATGGCACCAGAACCGGTAGGGCCACTAAGTAACTTTGCAAGACAAGGAGTCTTTGAGAGGGGAGGGAGCACTGGAGGAAGTGATCTTGTGTCAGATGATAAATGGTTAGAGTGTGACAGAGAGACAGAAACAGGTGTCTTGCTGTAGAAGAGGTACATGGTTAAAGTGTGCCTAAAAATGAAAAGATTTAAAACTGAACATGACGATAAGGTGAGGTTAGGGCTGCAGGAGCAGGGGTAAAAGGTAATCGTAGTACATGATTAGCAGTAGTTTGGGTCATTGGGGGAGTGGGTTGAAAAAATGTAATGTGTGGGTAGAGAACACACAATGTAGTACTTCCTAACCTCAGTTTCACTGAGGAGGGCAAGGCTTTTCAGGAACCTCACATCACTAGACATCTTAGTCTATAATCATCTCTTCTATGATGTTCAACATCTTGAGACTGGCCCTCACTACTTCATTCCACATCTTCATGGGTTTCCCTCTTCCACAAGTTTTATTTCATTTAAGTGATCAACACTTCTTTATAGACCTATCTTCATCCATATGCATCACAAGACTAAATGATTGCAGTCTTCTCTTTTGCATGCTAAACCTGATTCCTCTTATGCCTAACATCTGTCTCTGCACGTTTGCACTTCATTGTACATGCAGAGTCATACTAGCTTCAATTCTCTCCAGTCTTTACACATCCTCTGCATTCAGGGCTTATGTCTCACTACCATATAACATATTTGTTCATACACAAACACAATGCAATCTGCCTTCCACTGCATGAGAGAGAGACCTTTTAATACCGAGAGAAAGAATAGCTCTCTGAACTTTCTCTATCCCATTGTTATTTTAGTAATCATACTTTCAAACCATTCTTCTCCATTGGTCACCTAGGTAACAGAAATTATCTCCATCCTCTAGAGAGCCTCCTGGGTGTTTGAGAAAATCTAATTCCCATGTGTTCTATAAGTTTATTATTCTTGCACATCTACAATGGCAAATGGTTTTATATCATGATTTTTTTTTCACAACAACTACTACACTCAGAGCATGTAAAAGCAAGCAATCTATAACGAAAGTTACATTTATGGCAACAGTAGCAGAATCTAGATAGGAAAATATTTTGAAATTGCCAAATGGAATTCAAAAAATCTTCCAAAAGGAACTCCCATAACTGAAGTCACTGAAACATAATAAAGAGGATGATTATAAAAATGTTGAATGAGGATGCTAGGTTGTGGCAATATGAGAAAAATTTCCAGCAAATTTAAAAGCATACTATATTTCATTCAACAAGATAATACCAAACCTAATATGATGTATACAGAACCAAATTTAATCCTAGAGGTGTCAAAGAAGAATGGAATCTATAGTTAAAATGTACTAAATCATGAATTTTTAATTCTGTTCTTTTACAGGTTTGTATAGCAACATGAAATACAAATGAACTGATTGAAGGAGTAAAAAAACAACAAACAAACCAATTTCAATACAAAACCACTAACATAATACACCAATAATATCAATAATGCTTTCTACTATAGGCATAAGTAGGGAGGGGGCTAGTCAACTACACTGACCCAAGTGGTCAACTGGTTCTCATTTTATCAAACCCTAAAGGATGAAAGGTAAAATCGACCTCGAAAGAATCTGAACTCAGTACGTGAAGATGGGTGAAATACTAAATATTTTGACTGGCATGCTAACAATTCTACCAGCTCACTGCCTTGATAATATCAATAATATAATTAGTGTTTTCTTAACATTGCAAGCCTGTATGGTGTATGACACACTGCCAAATGGAAATAATTCCAATAGAATTAGGAGCATGAATAAAGAAAGACATTGAAATGAAAATTTACAAGCAAATAGCATTAAATATAACACAGATACAAAATGCCAAAACTTACTTAAATGTAAAATATTTGAGTGCTTCTCAAAATTAATGGTTCTAAACACCGAGTTTATTTTTTGCTTTGTTTATATTTACAAATGTAGGCACAGGCATGGTTATGTGGTTAAAAAGCTCACTTTGCAACCATATGGATTTGGGTTCAGTCCCACTGTGCAGTGCCTTGGGCAAATATGTTGCACTACAGCCTTGGGCCAACCAATGCCTTGTGAATGAATTTGGTAGACAGAAACTGTGTGGAAGCCTGTCATGTATATGTGAGTGCACCAGTGTGTTTGTATTTGATCCTCACTACCACCACTTGTTCTTGAGCAAGACACTTTATTTCACTCAGTTGTAGAAATGAGTTGCAACATTACTGGTGCCAAGCTGTATTGACATTTGCCTTTCCTTTAGATAGCATTGGTAGTGTGGAGGGGGGAGGGGGGAGGCTAGTATGCATGGGTGACTGTTGGTCTTCCATAAACAACCTTCCCTGAACTTGTGCCTCAGAAGGTAACTTTCTAGGTGCAATCTTACGGTTATTCATAACCGAAGGGGTCTTTACCCTTTTACCCTTTACCACCACTTGATATCTAGTGTTGGTTTCTTTATGTCCCCATAACTTAGCAGTTCAGAAAAAGAGACCAACAAAACAAAGTACCAGACTTAAAAGTAAGTACTGGGTTCAACTGGGTTCAACTAAACACTTCAAAACTGTGCTCTAGTATGGCCACAGTCCAATGAGTGAAACAAGTAAAAGATAAAAGATACATATAATTAGTTCAGTACAAATATCATACATTAAATGAAACAATTATTATGGGACAAAGAAAGAATTGTATCAATGAACTTTATATGCACATGTTTTCATTCCAGAAATTTAAATCGATTATATTACAGCATTGCAGAATGTGTGCAGCTTGTGTGACAAAAATATTTATTTCAGTATCCAATTTCAGCTCAACATTGCTGTATAGTAGGCAGCTTGTTTCTGAATCACATGGTTCCAGGTTCAGTCCAACTGTTTCGCACTTTAGGCAAGTGTCTTCTACTATTAATCCCAGGCTGAACAAAGCTTTGTTAGAGGATTTGGCAGATGGAAATTGAAAGAACCAGAAGAGAGTCCATTAAAATCCATTTCTATGATCATTTCAAGAGATGTGTGAGGCAGCATCTTTTGAAATGACCATAGAGATGGATTTGAATGAACTTTTTTCTGGTTACCACTTTAACCTTTAGTTATATTTATATTTATATTATTTTAGTTTCATTGCCTTAAATTTTTAGTTGCTTTTCTTATGCATTAATTTAATCCATATACTTTTCTTCATTCAACTTCACTCATAATACCCTTTTAGGTTTTATCACCGTTTATCCGTATATATGTGTATATTTCATTCTCTTGGGTTTTACCATTGGGTGCCCTGATGTTTTAACATATATATTTATATTCGATTTATGATAATATGGGAATGTTATAAAGTTGTTTTGACCAATTAGAGCATTTATTCATTATACCATTTAATTTATTCTTTTCTTGTCTCATATGTATGTATGTATATATATATGTATATATATATGTATATATATATATATATATATATATATATATATATATATATATATATATGTATATGCATATATATATACATGTATATGCATATATATATACATGTATATGTATATATATATATATATACATGCATGTATATATACATATATACATGCATGTATATATACATATATACATGCATGTATATATACATATATACATGCATGTATATATACATACATGTATGTATATATATATATATATATATACACATGTACATGTATATATATATATATATATATACACATGTACATGTATATATATATATATATATATATATATATATATATATATATATATATATATATATATATGTGTGTGTGTGTGTGTGTGTGTGTGTGTATGCATATATATATATATATATATATACACACACACATCTGTGTATGTCTTTGTGTATATGACATGTGTTGGTTTGTTTACATTCCCATCACTTAGGAGTTTAGCAAAAAAAAACTGATAGAATAAGTGCCAGGTTTAAAAAAGTAAGTACTGTGGTTGGTTGTTTTGACAGAATCCTTCAAGACAATGCCCCAGCATGGCTGCAGTCCAAAGACTGAAACAAGTAAAAGTTGAACGATAACAGTTGAGTGACAACTAAAGAAGTGATCAATCAACCAGGAGAACAATTGATGTTATTTAACAAGTGATAAAGCACAAGTTCAATCAATGATGTTCTTTGTTCTGGTTATCCAATATCAGTCAAGACACAAGATGATGCTTAGCAAGTCAACCAAGATTACGAATAACATTCTCAAGCATTTCTTATATACCACTCCTCTAAAGTTACATCACATTACTCTGATACCTTTTCTAACAGCAAAAGAGGAATTTTGACAATGAGCTCAATTCTGTGAGGAGAGATGTTAGTGTCTTCCATAATATTTCTCTTATCAATCATGTAATTTGATCAGACCCATGTGATCAAATTTCATATGAATGGAATTATCATACTCACCAGACTTCTTGCCTACTGACTACCACTTTTTCAAGCATCTTGACAACTTTCTGCGTGAGAAATGCTTCAAAAACCAAGACGATGCCAAACGCCTTCAACGACTTCATCGCCAGAAGAACGCAGGATTTTTACGCTACTGGCATAAATAAACTTGTTTCGCGTTGCCAAATCTGTGTTGATTCTGATGGTGTTTATTTCGATTTATAAAGTTTTGTTGGAGCCGAGATATGTGCATCTGAATTTAAAGGTTAAAAACTGCAAGAACTTTCTTGACAACCTAATACATTGTCAATCATGCCAATGTCTACAAGAATGGTTGGTTCCTCTGTTGGGTTCATGTTCAGAAGGATCTCTTTAACATCATGCATTCTCCACATTTAATAATGTTTCATAGTAGCACTTCTCTATCTGTTTCACTTCAGAATCATTAAGAGCAAGAGTTTCATTATCCACTTATATACACTTCTCTCCCACGTCTAGATTTCTTCTGCAATATTGAAGAACTTCATGCCTCTGGTCCTCACACTTTAGAACATTAGCAAACCTCTTACTTTCTGCTTCTCTCCTTGCTAAATATACTCGTCAGCTAACTTCTCTTTGAGCAATCTGCTATAATTATCTGTTGCCTCTATTCTTCCAACCTTTCCAAGCCTGTCTGTCTCACTGTTCATCACCATATCATCCTGTCTCAATGGAACCTTGCACCAGCCAGATTTGAAATGTAACCCTCAGTAGGTAGCCTTTTAGGGAACTTCTAGTTGTTCTCTATGCTATACATCTTTATCTCCTTTTCCTTTCATCAAATGCTTCAATTAATACTTCTCTTAAATTTCTGACAGTTCAATAACACTTTAAGCTACCATTTTCAAACTGGTTTGAACCTTTGAGCCCTTCTAGCTCTAAGTCTGAAGTGACTAATCGCTAACTTATGTTAGTTTGTACATTCTTTATCAGGGAAAGACTATGAATTCACAACTATGTGTCTATTTCCGTTTCTGGTGAGGATGTAGTCAATCTCGTTTGTGTACCTGTCAGATTGATAGGTGATCAGGTGACTAGCTGGGTTCCTGAATTAGTGGAATAGATGATGAAGTCATTTGTATCAGTCTTGTTCCCCTCTTCATTTCTAGAGCCAGAGCCATAGTCTTTGTGTACATCATGGAATCCATCAGACTGCTGCACAACATGTCCATTGAAGTCACCAGTTATGAAGATTACATCATTGTCATTCGTTATTGAAGTAACCTGCAAAAAGGTTTTGTAAAATCAGTTCTTCTGTTCATCTGTCATATTTTCCAAGACTATTCCGCAAAGACTATTCAGTCCACTCTACTGAGTGTTTGATGTTAGGAAGGGCATCCAGCTGTAAAAGCCAATCCAGAACAGACACTGAAGACTGGTGCAGTCTTCTGCCTAGCCAGCTCCTGTCAAACCCATGTCAGCATGGAAAGAGGATGTTAAGTGATGATGATGATTCTAAGCTTAACTATCTTACCACACACTCTGGCTACCATGATCACCTTATCTACCCATTTTGCAGTCATCACTATGGCCTAACTAAAAGAATTTCTTCTTTTGTTCCTTGCCTGTGAGCAGTCTGGCTGAGACTCCCTGTCATCTTGCTTCCAGCACCACTAAATCTACATTTCATTGTTTCTGCATTGACTGTGGACGCTCAAAAATTGTAGACTTGATAGCAAGAACGAGTGGGTAGCTTACACGGTAGATTTTAGTACCTGAAGAGAAGGTTTGTGCTTGTGTTTGCCTGAATGCAAAGGAATTTTGCATATGTCCAATTATGCAAGTATTACCTACAACTCGATGAATTATTTCTTTCAGATCCTTAAACCATCAGGGCCAAGAATGTTTTGGTGGTGCGTGTATGTATATACGTATATACTGTGTGTGTACGTGTATGTATATGTACATGTGTGTGCGTGTATGTATATATATATGTGTGTGTGTGCGCGCACGCTTGCATGTAAATGAGTGCATATATGAATATATATTTGAAGATGTGACTTCACAGAATAGTTAAATTAATTTTCATTGTTTCCTCCCAACAAATAGATGTGTGTGTGTGTGTGTGATGAGAGTATGTAGCGATACACGCACCGAACAACCTCTTCACAAACACACGCGCACGGAGAAACAGTAAGTTAGCAAACAGCACATTAAAGTTTATGAGTGATAACTAGATACAGATACAAGGTTATTATAATGTAAACAAAGCAGCTAAGCTAGCTTGGCTGTAATCCATTTACATCATTCTATGTCATACAACACACCGACATCGATAAACAAGTTGGTAAAAATAAAATACTAGAATTCCAAACAACTTCTAACGATACTTTTGAATGTCAGTGGGGAGACAACGAGAGAAAGATATGTGCAGCATAGCTGAACAGGTCATACAATATTCATATTAACGATGACAATAGTGATGATGATGATGATGACAGCAATGTTACCGGTGGCAGCAATTGCAACAATATTAGATTCGAGTAGGAGGTTAGAGTGTGAGTGACGATGTTATTTAGCCCCAGGTCAGCCAAATCGCCTAGACTTTTTATCAAAATGCGTTCTAGTCCGAAACAATATGATCTTTTATTCAAACAGAGTGTATCTAGGACTACATTATCGATTAACCTTGTTGTTGTTTAGCCTCAGGTCAGCTCTGGTCGAGCAGACCAATGATCAAAAGTTTCCCATGCGTGACTATCTCAACATCTTTTCAGACATATTGTTTCTATGACTGCATTGTCCAATATCTCCTTCCTTCTTTAAGACGGTAGGTCTTAATTTGAAAGAGATTTCGTTGCTGTCTCTAGTAGGCTGAGCGCCTGTAGTTGATATTGCGTGCTTACGGTGGTAGTTGTAAGGTTGGTCGTAGTCACGCTATCGCTAACGAGAGAAATACCAGTAACAGAAAATGTGATTGTTGTTTCGAGCGAACCTATGATAAAAGGCACTTCAGCCACGACCATCTCGTTTTGGGTACGCGAATGGTATCTATGACAACATTGGATAAGGTGGTCTTTTTAAAACAGTAAGCGATTTGAGATTTGGGCTATTATTTCTAGCAGTCAGAGTGACCAGGAAGAGGATCCCACGTTGGCTAATAGTAGTAGTTGTTGCAAGCAGTAATAATAGTGATTGTGATATCTTAATTGAACAGTCGTTAGTTACTTTTACTTGTTTCAGTCACGTAAAAAGCAGCCAATCTGGTGCCACATAAAACTACTCAGTACACTCTATAAAGTGGTTCGTGTTAAGAAGAGCATCAAGCTGTAGAAACCATGCCAAAACATAGAGCCCGAGCAGCTCTTCAGCTGGCCAGTCCCTGTCAAGCCGTCCAACCCATGCCAGCATGGAAAACGGACGTTAAATGAAGATAACGATGAAGATGATGTCAATGTCCAAACACACCTGGAGTGGTATAAGTCACCACCAGGTTTTCTGTCTATTGAAAAATTATGCTACAGTCATATCAAATCAGATCAACGCTGTTTGGTTGATAACCTGGAAAGATAGGTGAGAATGAAATTGTAGGTTAGCCCCAGGTCAGTCCTGATCAAGTGACTTATGAGTAATTCACTTTGATTTGTTACCACCTAATGCAACGATCAATGCTGAAGTCTACTGTCAGCAATTAGAGCGTTTAAACCAAGCTTTGAAGCAAAAACACCCGTTTTAGTGAACTGAAAAGGAGTGATGTTTCATCAGGACAATGCGCGACCCCACACTGCAAAGATCACATCACAGAAGATCGAAGAGCTTTGTTGGAAAAAAATTCCTCATCCACCTTAGTCTCCCGACCTTGCTCCTTCAGACTACCATTTGTTTCATAGTTTGCAGAATCATTTGGGGGACATATCTTTTGCAAGCCAGGAGGAGGTCGAAACTGACATTTCAGAGTTCTTCACTTTAAAACCAAAAGAGTTTTAAATTGATGAGATTAAAAAGCTTGTAAATAGATGGAAGGAAGTCATAGATAATCAGGGAAAGTACATTGATGATTAAATTTCAATTAAATATAACATTTGATCACTTGTTTTCTTTATTCAAAATTCGGACAGAACCTGATAGATAGATGGAGTAAAATTATATTGCTTATGTAATAAACTAATAATGACTCAACAGGAAAACCAATTTTATTGTCGACCACAATTAGTTAAGGTGCTGTGCATATTTCCTTCTTTTAAAAGATTATGTATGAGATGGAAATAGTCTGAAGTTTCAAAATTCTTGTAAACCAAATCACAGAGGATCTTAACATGTACTCAGTAGCAATGGTTTTTCAAAGAAAGGCTTGAAACTAACACTGTGTTTACTGAGAATGTTAAAAACAAATCTTTTTTTCCAAGTTCTTCATTAAAATTTATTGCTAGCAAACATCCTGTTTCAAATGTACAGGTATCTTGTTTATATTGGGGCTAAAAAACTTGCAGTAAACTGGTCATCATTCAGGACATTACTGGTGTTTCATACCTATTCACACAGTTGATTTAGTTTACAGAAACCAACCATCTAAACATTAGTCTGCTCAAATTACAATTTGGGAAGGTCTTTTAAGAGCCTATAAATGCCTATAAATATTTATGAATCCAGATTAAAAAATAGTTTCTTCCCTAGAGCAGTTTGAAACTAAACACAACCCTCTTCTATTTATAGCGGGGTTATATATCCAATGGGGTGCTGAAAAATTCCTGGCTTTGGGTAAAAGAAAATACAGGAGGAACAGTCAATTATGATTTTATGCAACATATTCCCCTCTCAGATTCACACACTGTGTTGTTTCTTAAAATTTTGAGAAATAAGTTGGTTAAAGATGTTGTTTTTCTGCTATAAAGATGATAGAATTAAAGCAAAATTTTAAAAATATCACAATCCAAGAAGATAAAGTACTTAGATAGTCACTTGACTTACTAAAAATAGCAGCTAAATCTCCCTGAAGTATGAATAAAAGTACATATTGTATGACATAGTCCCTTTATACAGTCTGAAAAAAAAAAACAGACAAGAATCTAACTAAACAAAATTCCCAAATATTAAAGGAATTTTCATAAAAGTTGAAACCAAAAATTGGAAGCTGTATACAAAAAAAAAAAAAAAATTCCTTGAAAGATATCTGATAAGAAATAGTTCTACAGAGATAAGGGTTTAAAAAGTCCTGTAAAAGAACTAGGAAGGTTGAGCCTTTAACGATACCCTTAAAGCCAGGAACTTTTCAGCACTCCTTTGTATATATAGAAATATGCTGTGCGTGAGAAGACCTGGCAAGACAAGTGAGACCATAACCCATGGGCTTTACGAGGGGTGTAGACAGCCCACTTATGCGTACCTTTCCTTCTTTGGATAGAAAACCCTGCTTGTGAAGACCTGTTGAGGCAAGTGAAATCGAAATTGAACCAAATTCGACGACTGGCACCCATGCCAACCTTCCTTCATTGGACACTAAACTCTACTTGCGAAGACCTGTTGGGGCAAGTGAAATAGAAATTGAACCAAATTTGATGACTGGCACCTGTGCCAGCGGAGCGCTAACAGCACCATCTGAGCAGGATTACTGCCAGAGCAGCTGTCTAGCTTCCATGCTGGTGGCACGTAAAAAGCACCATTTGAGTGTGATCATTACCAACATCACCTTACTGGCACTTGTGCCGGTGGCATGTGAACAAAACATTTGAGCAAGGTCGTTGCCAGTACCGCGGGACTGACTCCTGTGCAGGTGACATGTAAAAAAAACACCATTTGAGCGTGGCCGTTGCCAGTACTGCCCGACTGGCCCTCGTGCCGGTGGCACATAAAAGCACCCACTACACTCTCAGAGTGGTTGGCGTTAGGAAGGGCATCCCGCTGTAGAAACTCTGCCAGATCAGATTGGAGCCTGGTGCAGCCATCTGGTTTGCCAGTCCTCAGTCAAATCGTCCAACCCATGCCAGCATGGAAAGCGGATGTTAAACGATGATGATAATGATGATGATACATTACATTTTTTAAAAACTCTTTATATTACTTCAATAAAGAAGCTGTTTTCTAAATAAGCCTGCATGATGTAACATCCATTTAAAACTACTAAGCAGTGTGAAAAGTCAGGAGACAGTAACACACACACATACACACATGCAAGCAGACACATATGTGTGTGTGTGTGTGCATGTGCACACATACGATGGGTTTCTTTGAGTTGTCTTCAAACAAATCCACTTACAAGGCTTTGGCAGGCCTTGGAATATACAAAAAAACACTTAGCCAAGGAGCCATGTAGTAGAACTGAACCTGAAACCATGTGCTTGGGAATACACAGCCACATCTACACTAATTGCAGAATGTTTATTAGATGGTCTCCTTCTTTGCTTGAAGTCTGCCAATTTTGCAAGATTACTTCTTAAACATTTAGTAACATATCAAACTGAGGCATTAATTATGGATACAAATGTAATTTATAGAGATGTTATAGATTTTGGAACGGTTGTCCACAGTTTGCTTTTGCATTGATTTTAGATACAGAGTTTACATTCTCTTGTCTTCATAGATGACCTCTACAACAGTTAAATTATTTCTGGTTTCTGTCCCAAATAGGTGCAGGAGTGGCTGTGTGGTAAGTAGCTTGCTTACCAACCACATGGTTCCAGGTTCATTCCCACTGTGTGGCACCTTGGGCAAGTGTCTTCTACTATAGCCTCGGGCCGACCAAAGCCTTTTGAGTGGATTTGCTAGACGGAAACTGAAAGAAGCCCGTCGTATATATGTATGTGTATATATATATATATATATATATATATATATATATATATATATGTGTGTGTGTGTGTGTGTATATATTTGGGTGTCTGTGTTTGTCCCCCCAGCATCGCTTGACAACCAATGGTGGGGTGTTTACGTCTCCGTAACTTAGCAGTTCGGCAAAGGGGACCGATAGAATAAGTACTAGGCTTCCAAAGAATAAGTCCTGGGGTCGATTTGCTCAACTAAAGGCGGTGCTCCTGCATGGCCGCAGTCAAATGACTGAAACAAGTAAAAGAGTAAAGAGTAAATAATAATATCAGGGCTGCTGGATTTGTATTGGGTTTTGAATGGAATGACCTACTAATATTCTTTCTGCTGGAATTTACAACTGTACGTACAGTGTGTCTGGGTGTGGGGTGGTGGTGGTAATCTTCTTATGGAAATTGCATCAATTCACCATGCCACTACTTGTTAATTGTTTTTTAAGCTGTCCTTTTCCTTCTGTTTCTTTAATTTAGACACAATACATTTTCATTATGTTTGTACACATTGTTATACAAGCTGTTGATGTATCTCTATACAATATGTAATAGAAATAAGGGTAGAGTATAGACATAGTTTATAAGGAAAGAGTATAAAGAATCTTTATATGCTCAGAGTATAGATTATAAGGGAAGTGGATAAACAAATTAGCTGAGTCAAGTATATTGCTGATACATACTTTATTAATACTTCAGAAGGATAAAAGACAAAACCAGCTGTGGCCAGATTAGAACTTAGAAACTACAAATTACAATATGGCACAGGCATGGCTGTGTGGTAAAAAGTATGCTTCCCAGCCACATGGTTCTAGATTCAGTTTCACTGCATAGCACCTTGGGCAAGTGTCTTTTACTATAGCCTCAATCCGACCAAAGCCATGTGAATGGATTTGGTAGACAGAAACTGAAAGAATCCTGTTGTATGTGTGTGTGTCTTTGTGTTTGTTTCTCACTACTGCTTGACAAGTGGTGCTGGTATGTTTACATCCCCATCACTTAGCAGTTCAGCAAAAGAGACCAATAAAATAAGTATCAGGCTTAAAAAAAAATATGAATTAGGATTGATTCATTTGACTAAAAATTCTTCAAGGCGATGCCCCAGCATGGCCCTGGTTTAATCACTGAAACAAGTAAAGGATAAAAGTAAAGATGTCAACATTAGAAATTTTCAAAACCAGGAAACAATTGTATCGATGTTATTTCTCTGGGACCTACCCCCACTTGGCAAAATGAACACACTCTCTACATTTCTAAATCAACATTGGGTCTAATCTGCAGGTTAATGTTTACTTGAAGGATCTGAACTCTCAGCATAAGATATGAATAAATATTGCAAGGAACTTCATTCACCAGTCTAGCAATTCTGCCATTCCTGATGATAATACGGTCACAAATTTAAGGGGTTGGGGTACAATTGATTAAATGAATAAAATTAAATGTCTGGTCATTTGGTCAATCCTACAAGGATGTGATACAAAGTCATCCTCAGCGGGATTTGAACTCAGGATATAACTTTTTACAGCGTGACATTTTGTTCCTCTGTTTTTAGTAATAATGTCAATGCCTTTTCACATTAGTACAAAGCCAAAGGATTTTAATTGAATAGTAACTAGTATTTATGCCTGAAGAATTAAAAGCAAAGTTGGATCCTGTGGGATTTCAATGTAACAGGCAAGGGTAGGGGGCAAAACTAAATACTGATAGGCATTTGTTCTGATGCTCTGCCAGCCATGCCTACCACTCCACTGTCCTAATAATAATGATAATAATAATAATAATAATAATAATAATAATGATAATTCTTTTTACTACAGGCACAAGGCTTGAAATTTTGAGGGTAAAGGACTAGTTGATTACATCAAACACAGTACTCAACCGGTACTTATTTTATCAACCCTGGAAGGATGGAAGGCAAAGTCAACCTCAACAGAATTTGAACTCAGAATGTAAAACCAGAAGAAATGCCACCAGGCATTTTACCCATCATGGTAATAGTTCTGCCAGCTAGACACAAGACCTGAAATTTAGGGGAGAGTGTTAGTCAATTACATTGGTCACAGTGCTTGACTGGTACTTATTTTATTGACCCCAAAAGAATGAAAGGCAAAGTAAATCTTAACAAGATTTGAACACTGAAAACAAAGAGCTGCAGCAAATTCTCCAGGGTATTTGGTTCAACACCACCTTCAATAATAATGATGGCTAGCATGGAAAACAAACGTTAAACAATGATGATGATGAATTCTATACTTTTTAATATGGTTGCAGGGGCACAAACTTAAGAGGAGCGAAGGTTACAATCAATGATATTGCCCCTAAAATTTAATTGGTATTTATCTTAGGACCTCACCAGAATTCACAATCATCATAATTACCATTCATGGCCATCACCATCATCATTTAACATCCAATGTTCTATACCTGCATTGAAGTTTGTTGAGACAGATTCTTTATAGCTAGATACACTTTCTGCAAAGTTATATTTTCTCATATGTTTTTCATAGAAGATCAGAAATGAACCACCTTGCTTATTTGACAATGATGCTCATTTGCAACCATCACATGATGTCAAAACAAGGGCACACACACACACACATACACACATACATGCATATTTGTGGGTTACCAAAGTAACCACATGGAAATGTTGGTACTTGTCTCTGGAGATGATTACCAACATTTCTGTGATACACTTGAACAATTGTCAAAATCTCTTCACAAGAGACCATTGGTTGCCTTGTTAACCCACAAATAAAGAATATTTTTCACCAATGTGGTGTTGAGTGCTCATTCTCACTGGTAAATATATATATATATATATATATATATATATATATATATATATATATATATATATATACAGGTTTGGCCAGAAGTCACCTGACAGTAAATCAAAATTTCATAAATACTATCAGTAATTCTGTATTGACTTGAATGGAAAATGTGCTGCTCAAAAAGGACTTCAGTTTGAACAATTTTCATGATGTTTCATATTTAGATGCTTTTATTAAATTTATTCAGTTGTTAAACATAAATCTTGGAATTAAATGTTTTTATTTAATGTCAGGTGATTTTTGCCCAACCCTGCATATATGCTCATACACACACACACACATGCACAATGGGCTTTTTTTCTGTTTCTACTCACCAAATCCACTCAGTCTAGAACTACAGAAGATACTTGCCCAAGGTTCCGTACAGTGAAACTAAACCCAAGACAACATGGTTGAGAAGCAAGTTTCTCAACCACATGGCTACACCTATGCCTATTATTCTTTTTTAAGCATTGCAGTTACAAAGAAGGAAAAATGAAAAGCTGCGATCATCATGCTTTTCTTGGTTTTCTAAAGTTCAATTAAATCAACTTTTACCTTTCATTCATCCTAGGAAAAAAAAGCAAAAAAACTGTCAGTCTACAAGTATCAAGGCTGATATAATCAACTCTTGAATGGAATATCCCAGTATGGCCAAAGTCCAGTGGCAAGAACCACTAAAAAATATCATCACCATCATTATCATCATTTAATGTATGTCCTCCATGCTAGCATGGGTTGGACAGGTTGACAAGAGTTGAGAAGCCGGAGAGCTCCACTGTCTGCTTTGCCATGATTTCTATGCTGGATGCCCTTTCTAATGCCAACCACTTTATTCAGTGTACTGTGTGCTTTTTTGTGGAACCAGTACCAGTCGGGCCATCAAATAACTTGTGAGATGAAGTCCTCTCAGCTGGGAGAGAGAGGGGAACAGAGGGAAATGACTGTGCCAGGCGAGAAGTTAGAGTGTAATAGAAAGCTAGAAATAAGTGTCATACTATAGAGAGGAGATACTTGGCTACTTCAGTAGGAAAGGAGAGGAAAGGAAGAGGAGATAGAGTAAGAGAGAATGACAAAGAGACATTCAGAGTGAAAGAAATAGATGGTGTTGGAGGTGCACTGAGAAGGGGGGGGGGGCTATCCACAGATAGCAGTGGGAGGAGTATAAGTGGTATGGTAGGAAGTTCCCAAAGAGTGTGAAGGGAGATGTTTAGAGATGGGGTAGTGATGACTAGCAAATGATGGTGACAGAAATTGGAGTGTCTGGTAGGTGGGGAATGGTAGATATGCGAGGGCATAAATAAGATAAGAGAACATTATGGATAATATATGTTCATTCTTCAAAAAAATCTCTGGTAGAAATGAAACAGTAAAGATAACTGATAAAATATAACTAATCTATAAGCTAAAGTTACATGAATTTATAACTATGGCAAGCATTTGTGTGTCATCTATGAAACAGAACACTTAATTCTGTAGTATTGTTTCAGGTTTTTTATTATTTTTTTTTAACGTTTTTACTAAGTGTTGGAGAAATTGTAAGGTATTAGATGACCTAGGAGTCATTATCACTTTCACCATTTTATCTATTTATTTAGTTTCTTGCCGATAAGGTCTTATCATCTTTCATGTTTCTTTAACATGTGGCATACAAGAACAAAATACTATACTTCCAATTTTTGTTACTGTGTAACAAAGTAGCAAAGATTGGTCTTTTTTCATTTTTCTTATCTTAAATTTAATTTTGGAAAGGTTTGTTTATGGCCGGATGCCCTTTCTACTACCAACCAGGATACATCTTTGACTAAGCAATTCTATTGTACCAATACCTCCTGCACTTGAGAGATTGTCCATGTTATGACTCAGGAAAGCTCTTGATTCTGAATCACTTTTTATGTACAGTTTCTGCTTTCCTAGATAGATTGCCTGCACTGCATGGATGCCCTTCGTGTTGCCAACCAATGTTACAACTTGAACAGCATATATTTTATCATACAACCCTACACTAAGCCGTCTATGTGAGGACTAAATAGTACCTTCTACTCAGATGCCAGCACTGCAGTTTTTGAAGTCCATATCGCTTCCAACCATTCCTTCTTTCAGTTTGAGCTTTTTTCTCCATTTTTTTTTATTCTTATTTTTTACAGTTGGACGGATTTCGGGTCAAGTGCGATAAACTAGTATCTTGAGTAAAGGATGAAAAGACGGAGACGATTTATTACACACACTTTTATTGCTACAAGATTAGGGATTAAGCACTGGCTTTATGAACATAACTTGGAAACAATTTTAACATAATAAAAATAGATATTCTACTGTAACTTTAATATTCAAATTCTAACTACCTTATTTTGATCATGTAAAACTTATATAGTCGATCTTTTAGAGTGAGAAAAATATTACTACGAGCTTATATGTTAGAAATGACAATCATTATAGAAATTTAAATTTTAACGAGCCATAATTTTTCAAAATGTATATGTCGTATATATGTTAAAAGATACGAGACAGTAATTGGAGAAGAGGAGTAGGAGTTAAAGAAGAAAGAAAAATAAAATGGAAAACAGATGCAGAAGAAAGACAGCAGAGAGTGAGGTGGTGAATAAAATTTACTCAACTCTGAATAAGTGTATATAAACAAAGAAGCAAACGCAGCACTTCTCGCTCGTTACCCCCAGTCAATTTTAATTAGACGGCAAAGAAAAGGCTGAGTGAAAGGAGATGGTGAAGCAAAAGGAAGTCGAAGAGTTCATGCCACTTCTTCAACATCAAATAACATACTTGAACTAAAAGAAAAGCCTCTACATAGTCGCATTGCCTACTAGAAATAGCAGCCAAGCCTCACTGCAATTGCCCTTTAATATCATAAGGACACATTCAATATGCGTTTTGTAATACAGTAGTTAGAGCAAATCATTTTACAGAATTGAGACAGACAGATGTCGGGTGGGATGACGTTGTATTACTTCTTTAACATCAAATAAAAAATGAACCTCTACTTGGTGACTCGACTTGTTAGAAATCGCGATCACATCTCCCTTAAAGCAAACTCTGCTGTATTAAAAAAAAGGAAGATACAGTAGATAATGTAGTCCTGGACGCATAGCATCATGGGGTGGGGAACGGGATGGTCATAACTGTAACCTATAATCATAGGTTCGCTCGATCAGAGTTGGTCTAGAGTTACATAACAACGAGAGGTACCAACGGTTGCGTAGTTACACTATCTGATACAAATAGCAGTAAAAATTCCCCTCAAACTATATCCTACTCTCTTAAAAAGTTAGAATACAACAGACAGCATGTCTAAGCTACACTACATCTGAAGTAAACATAGGATAGTTACGGCTGGAAAGCTTTTAATCATAGGTCTGCACAATCAGGGTGGGCCCGGGGTTAAACAACAGTTATTAATAAAAATACATAAACAGTGAGGAATAAACCAAGCAAAATTAAAAATTATTGCGGTAGTGTCGTCAGCCCTGGGCGAACAGACTCGATCAAAAACATTCCAATTGTCGCAAAATTCTGTCTTTTACCGAGGTATAATGCACTTCTGATTACATTATCCAAAGTCCTTTCCTAAAACGGTAGTGTGATGTGTGGGAGATTTGTCTACTACTTCTAGTAGGTCGAAACGACTGCATATAACATCCCACTTTGCTGAGTTGGTGTAATGTAATGAAAATGTGTGTTGTTTCGTAAAGTGATGAGGCTGAAGGTTGACATGGAAGACTGTATCTTTGTATCGATCTGAGTTTTGTAATTAGAGTATATATACAATGAGAGAGACAATGAAAATAAACAGTTTGAAAAGTAGAATAAATTGGATTGTGAGAAAGACGTAAAGTCTAATGTTTCGGTCAGAAACCCGTCTGACTTAGACCTTACTCGAGGCAAACTAATTCATTTATTTATTCTTACTTTCCAACTGTTTATACTCGATAATTACGGCACAAACCATCACTAATACCCTCGGGTCCTAGTGTTTTCCTTATTATAGACAATAGTTGTTTTGTCGCCACTGTATCATCTCACGCACTCTCTTTCTCTCTCTTTCACACATACACACACATTTACATAGAGGTAGGTACTTGCTTAAGAATATACTTGTAATTTGTTTCAAGGTAAACTTTTAGATAGATTTCTTCATACTAAGAAGAATCGTAAATATGAGTGTCGTTAGGTAGTTTTCACCGTTTCAATTTGTGTGTTAGTGTATTAAGTATGTCTGTGTTTATCAGTGAATTAAAAAATCTCAGTGCGTGTTGCAACTTTGTTGGTGCGTAAGTGAGTCGATGAATGTCTATCATACACATATTTGTGTGTGTGTGTGTGTGTGCATGCATGTTTAAATACGTATAGTTATAAGTAAATTTATGTGAGTTTGGATGTGCGTATTTATAATTATGTACATGAAAGAGCGTGCATGTGCTTGTATCAATTTATGTACATACATGCATGCGAAAATTTGAATGCGTACGTATTTATGTTTAACTGTATACGTAGTTTTGAGTTGGAAATCGAGTGCATGTGTGTGTTTGTTAGTATATAGCTAAAGATTTGTGTGTGTTTACTTAGATCTAGGAAAAGTTATGTGAGTGTTCATGTTTGCGTATTTACATATCTGAAAGTTCCGAAGAATCTGGATAAACATGTTTTATTTGAACGATCTTTTCTCTCCTCATATCTATCTATCTATCTATCTATCTACCTACCAATCTATCTATCTATTAGCTTGGTGGTTGCAACAATGTTGTGGACACCAAAATAAGGCTAAGATTAAACAAAGGATGTTTAAAAAGCCAACCCAGCTTTCGTGGCCCGGCGACGCCGCCACCACCAGTACAAAATCATTTCATATAATAAGGCTAACTGCAATATCATCTCCATCATCAGTTAGCATATAACTTTGGCGGGAGGAAGAAAACTGTGACAAGTAACTTCGAGAGTTTTACGATGCCCTTTTTTCTTTTACCGTTTCTTTCTCTTAATGTGCATGATTTTTTTATCCCTAAGTTTCAAGCGAACATGTGACAATTCTTTAAGTTACTGCATTGCAGAGAAATATGAACTGAGGTGGTTATAACTATCATACTATAAGCCCCATCCATTCAAGAAACAACGTACGGTAACAACAAACTGTAAAATATTCTACGTGAAAGGCAAAATAAATTATATACACACACATATATATATATAGGCATGTGCGTGTGTGTGTGTGTGTGTGTGTATATATATATATATATATATATGTATGTATACATATTCTTACTTGTGCAGTGCAGCATCCTGGCATGATGAAACAACCAGCAGAGTAGTCCAACTATTGTTCGAGACAGCAAGCAGTTAGTGAGTCTTCGTATCTCATTGAATTAAGAACCTGTCCATGAAAGAGATTAGCCTGGAAAACAGGGGAGGTAACTCTCTTGTAAACATTGTACTATTGTTTGTGGCTGTGTGCACTACTGTCAGTAGTCGTTGTAATGCAGAAGTGAACAGCTGATTTCGACACTCCAGTTCAGAACTACATTTGCCACTTCACTCCACTCACACACATGTAGGTGCGTGTAAATGGGCGCATCTATATTAGTATACGCTCGTTAGTCAATTTCGTCACTGAAAACAGTTTTCTACGACTTTTTTTTTTTGTAATCAATTCTCTGAAACTTTAGACTTTGTGTGTTGTTTTGGTTTTATTCTGTGTGTATATCGAATATATATGACTCAAAATATAAATAAACACCCAGACGTCTGAAGGCATGAGCACACTGGGTCCATGGGCTCAATTCTAATCCACATAAGCGTTGATTTGCTCAGAGATCTTATAATACTACTAAGATGGCTTTACACACACACATACGCGTATACACTATAAGTAAACATACATAAAATGCAACAAAAACACGAAATTAAATGAGAGAAACCGCTTTCACTATGTCTGAAGTAAAAACAAAAAGATCTTTTGAAATATTTCGAATTCATTTTTATATCGAAAAATGTTTCTTACAACTTTGTTTTTACGTATTTCAAGGCCATTTCCTAGTGAAGCATAGTATAATTCAGGGAGTTTTTTTTTTTCTTTTCTTTTAAGTTCACCCTTCACTGGAAAATTACCGTAGTATACAAAAAGTGATGTATTGTTACGGAGTTTGATTATAAATCAGGTTATATGTAATTAATGACAAAATTTACCAACACTCTAAAGATATTTTCCTTCTTGCTACGTATATAATTTAAATGAATTGAATTATGCTGTTTTTTTTTTTTTTTCAATGCAGCAAACGTCTCCTAGTCATTCGTTTGTCTATATAGCATAATGTTCAACTATATCTATCACGACACTGCTCTTATTATAACTACGATTTCTAATATTGGCTTCAAATTTTAGCACAGGGCCAGCAATTTCAAGGAAGGAGTAAGTCGGTTACATCAACCTCAGTATTTAACTAGCACCCATTTTATCGACTCCAAAAGGATGAAAGGCAAAGTTGATCTCAGCGGAATTTGAACTCAGAATGTGAAAACGGACGAAATACCGCTATGCATTTTGCCCGGCGTGCTTAACGATTCTGCCAGCTCGCTGCCTTGCAACGATGTCTCATATTCGCACAAAATCTGAAAAGATATTGGAGAGATATAGTTGAGTGAATGTACTTGGGATATGACTGTTATTTCAACAGTAGAATTTAAACTCAAAAGTAAAATGGTATATTTAAATATAGCAAAACATTACGTCCAGTAGGCTATCAGTACTACTACCCCTGCCTTCGAACTTACGATTATAATAGTTGCAACATTAACGTCGGTGGTTTGGCAGAATCGTCAGACGGTCGACAAAATTACTGTTGTCGGGGTGGTGATTGTTTATTAGTTACAAGATAAGAGGATACCTTTCTTAGTCATGAACGACCCAACCATAAATAAATGTTGTTTCCGTATTTATTATTTCAAATAGTTTATATTTTACACATGTGCAATTGAATCAATATTATATTGGAAAACATTTGCTGGGATGTGTGTGCTACTTCAAAAGCTTTACAATACTTGAGATGGAAGTTAATACTGTTATGTGACATTTGTGCATGATTATCATAAATAGAATACAAGCAGATAATTTTATAGAAAGATATTTGCATAGATAGATAGATAGCAAGATATGTGTTGGCACTCCGTCGGTTACGACGACGAGGGTTCCAGTTGATCCGATCAACGGAACAGCCTGCTCGTAAAATTAACGTGCAAGTGGCTGAGCACTCCACAGACACGTGTACCCTTAACGTAGTTCTCGAGGAGATTCAGCGTGACACAGAGTGTGACAAGGCTGACCCTTTGAAATACAGGTACAACAGAAACAGGAAGAAAGAGTGAGAGAAAGTTGTGGTGAAAGAGTACAGCAGGGTTCACCTCCCCCCTGCCGGAGCTTTCTGGAGCTTTAGGTGCTTTCACTCAATAAACACTCACAATGCCCGGTCTGGGAATCGAAACTGCGATCCTAAGACCACGAGTCCGCTGCCCTAATCACTGGGTCATTGCGCCTCCACTGGATAGATATGTAAGTCGGCATTATAACACCAGGTTAATTACCTTTCCCGAAAATTGTACAAAATGAAAGCACATCTAGTGAAACAGGACGACAGGGCTATCATATGGTTTGTCCCCTCTTTTTGAGAGCCATGTGCTCAATAAAAGAAATTAGGGCTATCATATGATAGCTTTGTTTCAAGGTTCAATACAACTTTTTAAAACCTCGAGTCTAGAACTTTCGAAATACAATTTGGCGGGAATTTACATAACTTTTCTTTAACGTCTGCTGTTCTTAATTGCTACATACCGGAGCTGGTCATGATTTTTATGAAAATGTAATTGAGCTATGGTTCTAGGGCGGCGAGTAGGCAGAATCTTAAGCACATTGGACAAAATTGCTTAGCGGCATTTCGTCTGTCTTTACGTTCTGAATTCAAATTCTACCGAGGTCGACTTTGCCTTTCGGGGTCGATGAAATAAGTACCAGTTGAGCATTGCTGTCGATGTAATCGACTTTACCCCTCCTCCAAAAGCGAGGTAGAGACCTGCCATGCTGTATTTATAGCAGCAACTTCACGTTATGAGTTCAAATCCAATCGTGATCAACGTTGCGTTCTACCCTTCAGGTGTTGATGAAATAAAGTATCAGCTAAATCAAACACTGAGGTTGATTTAACAACCAAGTTTGAATTAGCGTACTTGTGCAGGAAATCATTGCAATAGTCACAATAGCAGTTATAGTAAATATGTTTTGCACCACAAAGCGTAAACCGAAAGGATTGAAATAAATATTTTCAAATGTTAGAAAGCTGTGATATGTAATTATAACATTGTAAGCACATTGATTCTCTGCTTTCGAGGGGTAGAGGAAAATGTTGGTGGGATGACTCAAGATGATGGCAGGCAAAGTCGACGACAATGGAATTTGAACTCAAAACATAAAGAGGAGGAATAAATACCGCAAGGCATTTTGTCCGATTCTGCCGACTTGCCGCCTCTATAAATTTTTACACAGGTACAAGATCAGAAATTATAGAAGATGTACTTCATTTCATGTTGCTCCAGTCCATTCAGCTGGCAAAAATGAGTAATTCTACAACGGACCGGCATCCCGTCCAGGAGTATATACGCCACGGATACCGGGAAACCGGTATAGCGATTTCAGATTACCTCCCATTCAGATTACACCACTCCCGTTAACTTGAAATCGCTTTCAGATTACCAGCACCTAAAATCTTTCGTCGCCGTGATAACAAATAGGCAGATAATGGGTGAACCCATTAAATGTATATGTTGATGTTTATTATGTGTATGTATGCTTAATGTACATTTGTAAATGAAAGAGAAAGTAATGTAAATGAAAGAGAAAGTCAGAGCTTTCATTTAGTTGGAGTTTTCCCTTGAAGCTGAAGAAACTTGAAAGAAGCATATCCAGAATTGCTACTTTTAGTACACAAGACAAAGCTGACAACATTGATTTGATATTTGATTATGTTGTTAACAACAAATATGGACCTCATATGTCCAAAAACGAAAAGGTAAACCTACGTAGGCTCTCAAAGCATTAGGTTGCACGGAGTGGTCAACTCTACTATCGTCACAGAGCAGAGAGATAAGAAATTCTGGGAAAATGTGTCAAAAAGTGAACCCTGTTTACAAAATTAATGTTCGAGAACTTCATCCGGTTCCTGTGCCAAATGAAGTGATGACCCAAATTGGTGTCGATATCACTAATTTGCCAAAAACAGATGATGGCTATTGCATTGTTGTTGCAATGGATTACTTTTCCAAATGGCCTGAATCTTGACCTTTGAATGTCAGCATGGCTGCATAAAAATTCAAATAAATAACCAAAGAAGTGAATTCGTAAATAGAGTGTCTGCTGAACTATATAAACTGACAGGAACACAGTAGCACATAACAAGTGCTTATCACCCTCAAACAAATGGCCTCGTGGAGCGACAGAACCGCACTATAAAAGATACTTTATCAAATCCCTTGAGGACCGTGGCAACTGGGTTGAATGCTTACAAGCAGATCTGTTTGGGATCTTTCTGACTTGGCGGACACCATTTGTTTTCTAACGAAACACTTTCAAACTTGGGATACTGGTAAGATTCTTTGTTTGCGTGTCGAACAGCCAAACATTCTTCATCACATTTTACCCCATTTCAAATTTTATACAACAGGCAAGCTACACTTCCAGTTGAACAACCTCTGCTACATGTCTATAAAAAAAAAAAGTACTCTATTCCAAAATCACTTTCTCATTAACAAAAACAAAAAAGAAAAAAATGTGTTTATTAGAAAAAAATTGCAAACACAGAATCTTTGATATTCGACGGGTTATTTTCAGCGCATCATAAAAATGTTTTTTAAAAATTTAATATTTTTGTCTTATTTTCATATTTTAAGATTAGTTTACTATCTTGAATGTAATCCGTGTTTAATGTTATAAAAATATCAGGAGTTGTAAGTCTTAGAATTTATTATATTAGCAATATCATGACCCAGTGGTTAGGGCAGCGGACTCGCGGTCGGAGGATCGCGGTTTCGATTCCCAGACCGGGCGTTGTGAGTGTTTATTGAGCGAAAACACCTAAAGCTCCACAAGGCTCCGACAGGGGGGGGGGGGGTGACGACCCCTGTTGTACTCTTTCGCCCCAACTTTCTCTCACTATCTCTTCCCGTTTCTTGAGTAACGCTGCGATGGACTGGCGTCCCGTCCAGATGGGAGTGGGGGACACATACGCCATAGAAACCGGGAAACCGGGCCCATGAGCCTGGCTAGGCTTTAAAAGGGCGCATAAAAAAATAGACAATATCATTGAGGGGCTAATGTGAACAGCGTGGGGGGTAATTTGAAATCGGTATCAGATTATACACCGCCACCAGTAATCTGAAATCATTAGCTTGAAATAGAGTGGGGAGGGGTGAAATGAAGGGTGGAGGTAACTTGAAATCTTTACACCTGCCCTTATGAGTCAGTGACTCGGGAAGGAACTTTACTTTTTTTTAGTCGATTGATTACATGGAAACGAATAGTTGAGTAGTGCTTTATTTTAGTGACTCTAGAAAAATGAAAAGCAAAGCCTATCTCGACGGTAAAGAGCCTGGATAAAAACCATAAGGTATTTCGTTCGACGCGCCAACAATTCTAATTTTCCACCGACCTAGCAATAGTAATTGCTCTTAAGGTAAGCAGTTTTTGAAAGAGGGTTAGTCGATACTATTGATCCTGGTACTAGACTTTATTTTATTGATTCTGGAGATATGAAAGGTAAAGATGACCTCGGTGTGATTTGAAATCGAAACTCAAAGAACCGGGGGAAATACTGCGAAGCATTTTCCTGATGCTCAAGCGATTCTGCCAGCTCATCGCCCTCCACCTAGCAATGATAATAACGATTTCAAATTTTGGCACAGGGCTAGTTATTTTGGGGAGGGGGTAAGGCGATTCCATCGACCCCATTACTCAACTGATACTTATTTTATCGACCTTGAAAGGATCAAAGGCAAAATCGACCCCAGCGGAATTTGAACTTAAGACAAACGAAATGCCGCTAAGCATTTTGCCCGGCGTGCTAACGATTCTGCCAGCTTGCCGCTTCGGTTTCAAATTTTGGCACAAGGCCAACAAGTTTGGGGAATTTGGTTAAGCGATAACATGCCCCCCCCCCCCCCCAGTACTCAACTGGTACTTGCTTCACTGGGACTTTATTTTATCAGCCCCGGAAGAATGAAAGGAAAAGTTGGCCTCGGCGTCATTTGAACGTAAAAAGTTGTGACTAAATACCACAAGTCATTTTGTCTGATGCTCTAATGATTCTTACAACTACCCTCGGCCTGAAAGTAATAATACCTCTTTCTATTATCGACACAAGATCCGAGATTTTGTGGGATGGTGCTATACGATTACATCGACCCCAGGGTTGAAAGGGAAAGTCAATCTGGGTGACATCTGAACTCAGAACATATGCATTTTTGTCAGACGCAGTAACGATTCTGTCAGCTCGCCGTCTTGCCAAGCAATAATAATAGCATCAGATCTTGGTACAAAGCCAGTAATTTTGAGAGAAGTGGGGAAGTTAACTACATCGAGCCCGGTGCTCAGCTGGTTCTTATTTTATCGATTTCGAAAGGACGAACGGCAAAGTCAGTCTTGGCGACATATGAACTCAGGTCGTAAAACTGGAAGAAACGCCGCTAAGCATTTTGTTCTATGCAATAACAATTCTGTGGAGGCGCAATGGCCCAGTGGTTAGGGCAGCGGACTCGCGGTCGGAGGATCGCAGTTTCGATTCCCAGACCGGGTGTTGTGTGTGTTTATTGAGTGAAAACACCTAAAGCTCCGACAGTGGGTGGTGACGACCCTGTTGTACTCTTTCGCCCCAACTTTCTCTCACTCTCTCTTCCTGTTTCTTGAGTAACGCTGCGATGGACTGGCGTCCCGTCCAGTTGTGGCAGAGTGGGGGACACATACGCCATAGAAACCGGGAAACCGGGACCATGAACCTGGCTAGGCTTTAAAAGGGCGCATAAATAAAATAAAAGTAACAATTGTACCAGCTTGCTGCCTTGCCTATTATAGGTACAAGGCCTGAAATTTGGTGGAGGAGATTGTTGATTATATCAATCCCAGTACTTAATTGGTACTTAATTGATCGACCTGGAAAAGATAAAAGGTAATATCGACCTCGGCGGAATTTGAACTCAGAACATAGCGACGGGCGAAATACCACTAAGGATTTCGTCCGGTGTGCTAACGATTCTGCCAGCTCACCGCCTTTGGCTTATACTAATAAGCTCTTTCTTTTATTTCTTTCTTTCTTTATTGCTCACCGGGGACCAAACACAGAGGTGACAAACAAGGACAAACAAAGGGATTAAGTCGATTACATCGACTCCAGTGCGTAACTGGTACTTATTGAATCGACCCCGAAAGGATGAAAGGCAAAGTCGACCTCGGCGGAATTTGAACTCAGAACGTAACGGCTGATGAAATACTGCTAGGCATTTCGCCCGGCGTGCTAACAATTCTGCCAGTTCGCCGCCCTAACTGTTTCTTTTATTGTCAAAAACTCGATGGATAAGAGGACATTATAGGGATGGGTTACAAAAAAAAGTGGTGGGTTTGCATTTAAATCAGATGAATGAGAAAAAAACGAAACATAGTGTGTATGTGTGTGTGTGTGTGTGTGTGTGTGTGTGTTATTCAAATATCAGGGTCAATTTTATTAACTAACTTCTCCTCTCAAATTTCTGGCTTTGTATCTATATTCCTTTTTCAGGACAACTCATATTTAGATTAGGCCTATTCACTTGGACCAAGCTCACCTAAAAGTTCAAGGTAAGTGCTCCCTTCTGTCATGAATAACCATGGGATTGCACCTAGAAAGTTCCCCTCCGAGGCATAAGTCCGGGCAAAGTTGTTTATGAAAGACCAGCAGTCGCCTCTACACACCAGTCTCCCCTCTCAACGTCGCTGATGTTGAAAGGCAAAAGCCGATACAACTTGGCACCAGAGACATCGCAACTCATTTCTACAGCTGAGTGAACTGGAGCAACGTAAAATAAAGTGTCTTGCTCAAGAACACAACACACGGCTTGGTCCGGGAATCGAACTCACTATCTCATGATTGTGAGCTCGATGCTCTGACCACTGAGTCATGCGCCTTCGTGACCTATTTTTCCACCTGTCACATTTTTTTCTTTTCCACGTGAAATTAGAAAAGGTCGATAGAGGCTTGACGAAAAAAGGAGGGGCGTTTGTTCTCTGTCCTTTCAGTGGCGTACACTCTTTCACCATAGCAACCAGACAATGAAAAGAAGACGTAGCTATCTTCCCGACGGACTCAATTAACAGCGCGACAAAACTCCCCAAACTAGCAATGTTCAGAAAACGGAACGAATGCGTGCGGAACGGTTTCGTCGCCCTGCATCAATCTTAGACAGGTACGGCTGACAGCACTTCCGTATTTCGAAGTAGCAATGCGTCCCGATAACATTATCAAACTAGAAGTTTCTTGAAGTCATCCATAGGCGCAAGCATGTCTATGTAGTTAAGAAGCTCATTTTGTAACTCTGTGAGTTCGGGGATCAGTTCTACTGCGCGGCACCTCCGGCAAGTCTCTTCTGCTATAGTCCCGGGTCGACCAATGTTGTATGAGTGTATTTGGTAGACAGAAACTGTGTGGAAGCTCGTCGTGTGTGTGTGTCTGTGTGTGTGCGCGCGTGCGCTTGCGTTTGTTTCCTACCATCGTTTGACAATCTGCACTGGTTAGCGGTTTGGAAATAAGAGGCCGCTAGAAAAAGTACTAGACTTAAAAGTAAGTCCTGAAGTCGATATGTTCAACTAAAATTCAAGATAATGACTGAAAGAAGTAAAAGGTAAAAAATAGTCTGGCGGAAATTCTTCATGAAAAGATCAGTCAGTAGATGTCAACGCTCAAAGTTTCTCCGAGAATGTTGTCACGCTTCCCCACCGGCCATGTTGCTTAGCAGCACGATGATGGGAGCACCAGATAACATTTCAGATGCCAGACATTCAATGTTCAGTCTTCTCTCTTGACCTAGGGTTGAAAATTCATTAAAGAGACAAGCTTTGGAAGACATGACTGACATAGTATGACTACACATGCTTACAGTCCACGAAACCCTGTAGACATCGTAGATTTAGTTAATGCATGTGCATCATTTGATGCTGCATACCGAATCCCTCACCACTACGCAGTGGGTGTTCGCGGCAATTGGACCACTTAATTTGTAGAATATGTCTCGTCCATTAGTTGTAAGAAAGCAGACGCTTCAATCTGGTCAGATGAAAATTGGAGCAAAACACAGAGACATTGTACTCGTTCACTACCACCACCACCACCACCACAGCTTGACTTTTCATGGATAGCTTCTAAGTCTTTTTCTGGATCAGGCTAGCGATCCTACAAAATGCTGGAGAAAATAAAATTAAAATAAAAAATAATGAAATCTGCAATCATTTGTATATCGTTCGTTCACATAAACACCTAAAAAAATTAGCTTCATCCGCCTCACATGAATTGTCTCCCTTACATTGTTCGGCGAGATAACTTCTTAGCCTCGTTGCATTAACTCCGTTGATTAATTGAGGGAACAACTGGAGGTTAAACATCAAAATATCTGTCAGAAATGTTTTATGTTAACCTTTCTCTTTCCACGAAGGAGAACCTAACTTCTACCTCTGCTTGTTTTTTTTCTTTTCCCTCTCTTTGGTCGTAGTTATAAACCAGTTATTTCTAAGAAGAAATAAACAGAACATCCCAGAATGAACACTTCCAATGGAATTTTCTTTCCTTTTCTTTTTTTTTTATAGATATTTTACCGACTCATTTAAATAAATAAATGACTTTCTTCGACGAATTCTTATTCATTTTGCACCACTTCTAGAATGTCTTATCTTTTATCTTTTAAGTGTTTCAGTCATTTAACTGCGGCCATGCTGGGGTACGGCCTTGAAGGGTTAAGTCGAACAAATAGAAACAAAGACACACGCACACACACATAATAATAACAATAATTCTAGGATGTTATTTATAGATATTATATATATATATATATATATATATATATATATATATATATATATACACACACGATGGGCTTCTTTCAGTTTCCGTCTACCAAATCCACTCACGAGGCTTTGGTCACCCCGAGGGTGTAATAGAAGACACTTGTTCAAGGTGCCACGCAGTGGGACTGAACACACCCAAGCTTCTTACTACACACCCACGCCTAATAACTTTTTTAATTAAACGACAATGATGTCTTCTTTTCCCTTTTAAAATACATCCTTTTAAAATGGAAGAATACAGGATCAGGTTAACAACACTTCTGTTCTTAACCTCATCCTGATACTCAGGATGTTTGTCATGTTTTCTTCTTGAACGCTTTTTTTAAAAATATTTTTAAAGAATAAAGTTCAGTGTCGTCGCCGCCGCCACCACCACCTTCGTCGTTTAACTTGACCATTAATAAAGGGTGTGGTTGGTAAAATAATGCATTGTCAATTGCTTTTCTAAACTATATAAAAGATACCAAATCAAAAATAAGATACTAAATCTACAAATGAAAGACTTTGGTACTACAGACAATAAATCAAATGGGATGAAAAAAATAGAAAAGCAAAAATATATTTGTTTGGATGCTAATTTCCAATACGGCTCAACCAAACAACTACAATATTTGTTTTAATATTTCATTTTAGAAGCAGCGAGCTGGCAGAAACGTTAGCACGCCGGGCGAAATGTTTAGCGGCATTTCGTCTGTCTTCATGTTCTGAGTTCAAATTCCGCCGAGGTCGACTTTGCCTTTCATCCATTCTTTCGGGGTCGATAAATTAAGTACCAGTTACGCACTGAAGTCGATGTAATCGACTTAATCCCTTTGTCTGTCCTTGTTTGTCCCCTGCATGTTTAGCCCCCTTGTGAGCAATATAGAAATAAGAAACGTTAGCACGTCGGGCGAAATGGTTAACGGAATTTCGTCTGTCTTTACGTTCTGAGTTCAAATTTCGCCGAGGTCGACTTCACCTTTCGGGTCAATAAATTAAGTACCAGTTGCGTACTGGGATCGATCTAATCGACTGGTCCCCACCTCCCCAAAAATTTCGGGCCTTGTGGCTAGAGTAGAAAAGAATATTTCGTTTTAGAATATACCTCTTCCACACGCAATATATTTATGTGAAAAGTGGTGAAGCAGACGGAATGTTTGTACGTGATAATTGAGGATTCGGAATTCTCTTTTTTTTTTCTGGTAGTTCGGCTTGCCTGATTATGAGAACATGCCTCATGCAGCCTGCTTACTTCTTAAAAGAAAAAAAAAAAGGTGGGGTGAATGCAGGCTTCAACGATAATTTGGGGGAAGATATCTTTCTCAAGTTACAACAAACCATCATTTAGTGGGGGTGGGGTAGGGAGGACATAATCTAATGTTAGTCAAGCAGAAATACTGGATGGTCATGGCTGGAACACCTTCGAGCATAAGTCTGCTCGATCAGGCATGACATGGGGCGAAACAACAAAAGCAACCTTCAGCGACAACACGCACATACATAGGCACGCGCACGTTGTTGTTTACTTACACACACACACACACACACATGTATGTCTATATATTAATATGCAGTTAAGTATATGTCCGATCATAGAGTATGATACACTAACATATATATATATATATATATATATATATATATATATATATATATATATATATATATCACATTCACACAAATGATATATCTATATTTATAAACATACATACATACATACATATATATGCTGGGATGAATAAACTGTCGTCTAAATTACGCAGAAATGAAAATAACACAGACATGTCAAATTAAAATCAATATTGAACATGCTTTGTTTCTAAGAAAATATTTTCAGAAATCCCATGTAGATTGTTTGCTATTTTTGTTGTTTTAATCCTTCTCGAATCATATAGTCTCATAGGCGCCTATTTCCCGGTTTTTGTGACGCATATTTTCGTCCCTGGACGTCAGAAGATTACTCATTTTTACCAGCTGAGTGGACTGGAACAACATGAGACAGAGTAATACAACAAGTCGAGCGGTCCGGGAATCGAAACCACAATCTTACGATCATGAGTCCAACACCCTAACCACTAGGCCACATACCTCCTGTTGTTGTTGTTTTGCCTCCATGTAATCTCTGTTAAAGCAGATCTATGTTCCATTTATCCATGTTGGCATAGATTGGTCAGGTCTGATCAAGGTGTGGGGGCATTCGCTGTTTCAGGGCGTCGTTGCATCTAACATTTGTCAGTTTTTGCTCGGGAAAACCCGAGCAATCCTCCGAGCAGTCAGTCTCCCAGTCGATTCCCATCCCTGCGAGATACTTCCTCATCAATCGTGGCCATGTAACAAGTGGTCGACTAACATTTTCCTTGCTATAGTATTCTATAGTTCAGCTGAACGCTTTGGTCTTATTAGCTTCTGAAATCATTGGTTCCTTCCTTGCAACTCTTTGTTCATATTCAAGGGCTTTCAATACTTTTCTTTCACGACATGGCATCAGATATATGTAAGTTCGTTTATCGCTGATTCGTTCATCACTGATCCGGGATAACATCGTACGCTCAATTATGGACTATGTTATGCTTATCACGGATTGATTTATAACACGAGTCGGTGATCACTCGAAGACACTGCTTGTACTGCAAAAAACGCACCCTAGCGACTACTCACAATGCTCAGCTGCCCAGAATGCACTAACTATCGCTTGTGTTTACATGACAATACTGCAAGGTTGTATATTTTTCGTGTGTACTTATATGTCCGTACCCTGCAACATGAGATCATTGAACAGAAGAAATATGAAGACGCCTGATCCTAACAAACAATGCAGACAACTAGAGACAATCAAGAAAATATGTGATGGTGGAAGCTTTGCTGCTGTGTGACGCGAGTTTCGTGTCATTGAATCTTGCCATTCGTTCCGTTTACGAAGTGAGAAGAATGATTCGTTTATCACTAATTCATTTATAACTTATTAAACCAACCACAACCCCACCCACCGTTTTAAATGAGAATATATATAGAGTGGAGGCGCAATGGCCCAGTGGTTAGGGCAGCGGACTCGCGGTCATAGAATCGCGGTTTCGATTCCCAGACCGGACGTGGTGAGTGTTTATTGAGCGAAAAACCTGAAGCTCCACGAGGCTCTGGCAGGGGATGGTGGCGAACCCTGCTGTACTCTTTCACCCCAACTTTCTCTCACTCTTATTTCCTGTTTCTGTTGTGCCTGTATTTCAAAGGGTCAGCCTTGTCACACTGTGTCACGCTGAATATCCCCGCGAACTACGTTAAGGGTACACGTGTCTGTGGAGTGCTCAGCCACTTGCACGTTAATTTCACGAGCAGGCTGTTCCGTTGATCGGATCAACTGGAACCCTCGATGTCGTAAGCGACGGAGTGCCAACATATGCATTTAGAATCTATATCTTCTCTAGTAGTTACAAATCGAGGTTTAATAATTTCCTTTTTAACTACTCGTTTTACCTTCTCTCAGAAACTTTCTCTGCACCACAGATCTCTTCTTCACTCGGTAATGTTCCTCTTCAATCAACTTCTTGACTATGTTATTCGCTGTTTGGTGATTAATACTGACAGATTGAACTATTTCTAGACTGATCTTTCTACAATAATAGCATCCGGTGTAAATTCATCGATATCTCTTTTTCTCCTTATGGTTTTCATTGCTATCAAATTAAATTTACAATCAGTCTCTCTCTCTCTCTCTCTCTCTCTCTCTCTCTCTCTCTCTCTCTCTCTCTCTCTCACTCACACACACACACACACAGAGTTAAATCCAGGAGACAGTGATGCCGTTAAACATGATTAGGCTTGATATATATAAATATGCATACGTACATTTGCACATATAGGTATATATAGTACTATAGGAATTGAATTCATATATGTCCTTAAAGAAGAGGAAACCTATCTAATTAGAAAGAAAGCAAGAAAGAAAATCAATAGTTGGTTAAAAAAAACTTTGCAGGTTATGCGTTACTGTCAGAAGGCAAAGGGTGAGGACAAATACCACAAGGCGTTTTGTCCAACTTGCGAATAATTTTGCCAAGTTAAGCAGAAATGGCAGCGTGGTAAGCAGTTCGCTTCACAACCAGTTTGATCCCACTCCATGACACCTCAGGTTAGACATACCGAAGTTTGCCTACTGTCTTATGAGTCGAGTTTACTTGCCTATCTCATTTAACGTGAATGAAACCTCATTTTAGTGAAGTTTCATGTAGCAGCATTTCAACGGACAAAACACACGCACACACACACCAGCGCGCGTGAATATATACTCAAAACGTTCTTATTGTTTTGCCATTTTACCCTCGTGAGAAGGATCTCATTGCAATCCAAGCACATACGCAAATGGAGACGATCAGTCAATGACACTTGGGTTTGCTTCGTTTCCTGTCGAGAGTGTTTGGTCTTAGGCTTTCCTACCAAATTATGACGCAATTTTGCAATATCCTAAAATGCGGTTATTTTATTTTATTTCTTTTTCCTTTAAAATTAATTTAGTATTCTTGCTATCTGCATAGGCATAAGAGCAGTATCATTATATACCTAACTAAAGATTATTTTTAAAAGGGTTGAAGGAGTAAAGAAAAGCGTTGTTGCAGAATCATTAAGATTTACACTGCTCCGTTGTTTTTATACACCATAATGTACCAGTCGGACAAAATAAAGTTGACAAACAAAATTCAAACGAGGGTAATGCTTCAAAACTTTCTCTCTCGCTCTCGTTCACACACACACACACACACAAAATTTTAAAATCATAAAAAAGAAGGAGAAGAGCGTAAAGTTAAAGATATCATAACACTACTTGCCACATTTACAAGCCATTATCTAGTAGAAAGTATTAATTTCTTTCTCTTTTTAATCGCTCGAAAAAAGCTGGGAACTCACTCAATCGTTTCTTGCTTCTTGTGTATAGCTTGAAAGTTCAGGAAACGATACAAAAGAATCAGCATGCGTTCAGATCTAAGCCACAGTGAAATTTTCATTATAATTGAGGGCATTATAGCAAGAAGTAAATACTCAAATGCTCAACATATCTATCTATCTATCTATCTATCTATCTATCTATCTATTTGCGCGTGGATTGAGGGCCCCTTGGAAACAAGGATACCTCTTAAACGACATAAAGTCACATGAATTAGAAATCATAGCCATAAGTAAGACCAGATTCCATAATCCACGGGCCCTAAAGTCCATGTTTGGCGGACAGTTTAACATTATTTTTCTCCCTGTCTGCCGAGAATGGGCGGTAGTGACACGGCGGTACTTTTTCAGAAGAGTCTGGATCTCGAAGTAAAGACAATATTCGTAGACCCGGAGGGTAGACTGGTTGTCCTGGATGTCAACGGCAGCAGTGGATGCGCTTTTCGACTCGTATCAGTCTACGCACCGCCTTTAACAGGTCGGCCTGGTTTCTTTCGACGTCTAGAAGTATTCCTAGGAACGTCTCGTCCTTTACTTTTAGTGGAGGATTGGAATTCTACCTTGGACACGCATCTAGACTATGTAGGCAGAGATAGGAATAGACGGGGATGCAAATGCCTCAGAGATCTGCTCAGACGCTTTCAACTGTTTTACAGGTACCGACTCGACCACCCGAATGCGCCAACGTGGGCATGGAGCAACCGCATCGGAGCGTCGAGATCGTATCTAGATAGAATACTGTGTAGGACAGTAGAGATAGCGTAGGGTGTACAATTCCACATAGTCAGCTACACGGATCACAAACCTTTTTACCAGTTCTTCATGCTTTATACTGTCTGATATTTCTTTTATATTACAGTTTACTTTCCAGTGCATGAATCCACCCTTGTATTCAATTTCTTTTATTCGACTCTCAGGCACTAAAACGCATGTGTGCCACCCGTCTATGTTTGACTTTCCTTCCAAATTCACAAACTTTACATCCTTCCATCTCGTTATTTTACTCACCAGATCCATATTCACTCCTTTGTATATTATACATGCATAACAATTGAGAGGGGAGATTTGTAATTTCTTGTGTGTCTGCGATTCTTTTTTCCTTTTGTTTTGTGTCGGCGGGGAATGGGTGGGTTTAGCGTCTGCGGGGGAAGGGTGGGGTTGAGAAGGTATAGGTGGGTTGAGTGCGGGTTGGGGTTTCCATTCATTCTGACTTTCTTTCTCTTCCTCTGTTTTCTTCCTCCTACCACCTTCCACGGTTCTTCTTCGTCCGATTTTGTTGCCTCTTCTACCTTCTCCGGTTCCTTCCCGGCTTCCTCCTGGTTTTCCTTATTTTTTAAAGGGCAGTCCGCTCTAATGTGGCTCTTTTGGCCACATTTGAAGCAACGAGGGATTCTGCCCTCCATCTAGACTCTTAACACCGCATCTCCTATGGTCACCGTCTCTGCCGTTGTTGCTAAGTTCTCTGCTGTGCTCTGTATTATCATGTCTAATATTTGTCCCTTCCAATTTGTGGCCTCTGTCTTTGTAGCTTAGAGAACGGTCACTTCTTCTTCGCTTCCCAGAAGCATAGCCGCCACTACCCAAGCCACATCTATTTCAGGGTATGTGGGTTCTGTCCTTAATGGGGTCACCGAATATTCCTTAGCTTTACTTGTGTTTTTGAAGTGTACTTCTATTGTTCCATATCGGCTTCCTCTGGCAAGATATGTTATACCCTGCCAGACTGTCCTCAATGCTTTTTCAATTGTTTCCGCTAATTCGTATTCAATTCTCCTCTCTTTCACCGAGTATACCTTGTATACAATTGTCTTTTCCGCTATGCTTTTCAGCACTTCCTGGGGGTGGTGACAACTTTACATTACCACCTTCCCTGTCTACCATTTTCTCGAAGCTCCTTTGATTTTTCAAGTCCTTTCTTGAAACCTCTGTCGCTTCCACAAAACTCCTCCTCTTCAAACATTCGTCCATTTCATGACCCGCTCGCACGAGCTCTTCCTCCGAAGACGATAATTCAGACCCGCTAAGGTCTGAATAGAACGAATTTCTTGACGAAGACATGGCTATTTCTCAACGCACGTACAAATAAACCGCTGCAAAGCAGCACAAAATAATCAACAATTCTTTAAACAATTAACAATTTCTCAAAAAACCCCCCAAAAAACCAATACTATGAAATATTACAGAAGCACAGAGCAAAACTAAAAAAAGTGCCTATATATAAGTGAACATAGAAAAGGTTGACAATAACTTTCAAGTTACGGCTCAGCTGCTTTCGTTACACTTCTTACGAATGTAATAGAGTTATTTAATATATACGAACGAATGCAGACATACGAACGAATGCAGACTAGTTTTGAAGCGTTTACCCTCTAAAACATTATCTTAAAGTAGGGGAAATACATACCAGGACATAATGCAGCAAAAGAACATTTCACATTGTTGTTTGGAACAAAATCCACTGGAGAATAGAAACTTAATCCACTGCTTGTTTATTGTTCCGGTACTTCAAGACCAACAAAAGATTTTTCCAGATCTCGTTTGTCCATTTCCCCCCTCTCTTTTACTTGTTCCAATCACTGGACCTCAGCCATATTGAGACACTGTCTCCAAGGGTTTAGTCGTACGAAATCTACCGCAGTACTTATTTTTTCAAAGTGCAGTACTTATTCTATCAGCTTTTTTGCCGAACCGCTTGGTTACTTGGACGTAAACAAACCAACCCAGTTTTCAAGTGGTGTGGAGGACAAACACATGCACATATAGACGACAGGCTTCCACACAGTTTCCGTCTACCAAATATACTCACAAAGTATTGGTCGGCTCGGGACAATAGTAGAAGACATTTGCTCAAGGAATCGTACAGTGGGATTGAACCTGGAACCACGTGGTTTCAAAACCAGCATCTTAACTACTCAGCCAAGCCTAAAAATCCAACATAAAGTTTGGGTTGCACAGGATTTGTTTGCTCAATTGTTCGATTAAGAGTTCTGCCTTGATATGAAATGTTACTGTGAAAGGAATACTTTTGTGCCAAGAACATTGCTTTTGCGATAACACTCCCGGCCAACTCTCAAACTTCGATTCACTCTAAACATGTGCATCATTTGAAGCCACCCTCATTTTACTAAACACAACTTCATTATTACAACCTTAAAGATCAGGGATTTATTTTCGTTTTCAGGTCATATTATCTTAGAAATTTATATCAGTTGATTACAGTGACTGGAGATAAGAATTTGTCTGTTAAAGAATTTCAGAAAAATTACATTATGCAAGCAATGATATTTTATTAAAGATATGCCTTACTGGAGTTTGAAAGAAAAATAATTTGACCAAATGTTGTTCAAAAAAGTCATAGGGAAGAGGGTGAAACAGTTTCTCTCAGCAGCAGCGAAGGATGGGATTTGAAGAAGTTAATGGATATTCAGAATTTATCGCACGCTGATAATTGTAAGGACTAACTAGAACCATGAACTTTTAGTTCAGATAACCTAATAAGAGATTCTTCCACAAGTGGTTATTAACAACAGATAATTAATCTATAAATTTTACTGAAATGAGTTGTACTTTAAAACGATTTTTAGAAAGTAATCCAAATTCTGAAAGTAATCCAAATTCTGAAAGTAATCCAAATCCAAAAGCATGAAAGTTTAATTGGAGGATTGAATTGTTCGAGGGAAGAATTAGAAAATCCTCAGGACAATCAAAGCTGTCAAACCTAGATGACTTTAGTTTTATGATTATATAAATAAAATCTAACAAAACTAGTAATACCATTTTTTTTTTGATTGACTTGATAAAATTTTGTTCAGAGGTATTCTCGGTCGACTTTATTTCGAATAAGTATAAATTCCTTTCAATAATTAAAAGAACTATCGACATACAATCTGTTCTTTCTCCCTCTAATAGCAAAATAAAAATTGGAACAATAATTTCATTTATCAAGTTGTGTGTGTGCATATGAGCTTTTGTTTATGCTTACTGACTAAAATCCGGTGTTGCTTATGCTGTATTCCTTTATATCTCGTAATTTACTCCGGGAGCTGAAATTTGCGCTTTTACCTTTTCTTCTGATTGCTCGTAAGACACTGCGCTTTCGTTCCCATTTTCTCACATCACTATAACCTCAACTTGAACGCCTACTCCTAGCTTTCAATTCATATTCACTAAATTTATTTCTTATTTCCTGATTATTACATTTTCAGATACTGAAGAAGATCCATAGCAACGTATATTCACATTTTCTGACTGCAAGGCCTCATTTCTTTCGATAAAAATCGTTCCAAAGAATTGCCAGAAAGATCATTTCTAGGTTCTCCCATCTTGCGTCAGTTGTTGTTTAGTGCTAGTTGATACAATGCATGTTTTAATTTCTCGAAAACCCTATACACAATCTAAGCAGCACCAAAATATGACGGTCGTCTTGTATCAGGGCCAGAATATTCCAACGATGTGTAGAAACAGAGTTGAAGAAATCCAGACGCTGAAGAAAGTCAAAAAATGTTACACTCTGTGAACAGCACTATCGCTTTTACTCTCAACAAGTTTATGTTGTGGAATGCAGAATTGGGAACATAAATGGCGAATCCATGATTACAATGCAATATAAACGCCCAAACATATTTGAGGTGTTATACGACTAGCTATGGCAGTTTGATGGCAAAATTTTATCCTTGTTAAGGAAACATATCTGCTAGATTTATTGCTCCATGAGAAAATATGTGGATAAACTTAACGAAATGCCCTACAAACCTTACATCTTCAAATGTACAGGACAATAAATGTTAGCTAATCAGCATGAGAGATGGAATCCCCCACATATTGAACAAAAACATATTCCATTCAGTCAATAAATTCTTCATAAATATTGTGTAAAAGGAAACAAACATATAAAAAGAAAATTTATAGATAAACTTGATCGGTTCGCGTTTTAGCCACTGCCAGGTAGTGTGTTTAATTTGTTCACTGAATACTGCCGCGATTCCCCCTTGTTTTTCAAAAATCCCCATCTAAAGTCACAAATTAAGGAGGGAAAATCTGCCCTATTTTTCAGATCCTAGCAGCAACACTGTAGCTGGAAGCAGGATAATAATATAATTCTACACTTTATCACATTCAAAAATATGTTTTTAACCACAATACGCGCGGAGTCAAAAAGAAACACTGCCTTTCCACAGCACACCCGGGTGGCACTGCGTGAAGCCAGTGTTCTCTTTCCTTAGCGTGCAGCTTCCTATCTCGGACATGTTAGTATGCGCACAACAGCCAAAAACCGCGTCGCTGGAACTGTGAAGCGCACAGTTCTATACAAGGAGTTTTGTATTTTTTTCATAAACTAGGGGATGGCTACTGACATTAAGCTTAAGGATTATATAATGTACAAGTATAAAGAAATAATTAAAGAAAAAAGGACTCATTATATTGAATGTTATCGATAATATCGAGTGGAAATAGGGCGTGCTGCAGTTGCGCAGTACCTATACACAAGCCGCCACTAGTAGGAATTATTATCAGTAAGTTAGTAAGTTATTTATTAACCATTAACTCTCCATTTTCTTCTCTTAATTATATATATATATATATATATATATATATATACTGAACAAGCTTCTTTTAGTTTCTATCTACCAAATCCACTTATAAAGATTTGGTTGGCCTGGGAATATAGTAGGAGACACTTGTTCAAGTTGGCTGCACAATGGCTTTTCCGAAGTCTTAAATTAGATTTTGTAAAATTTGCAGCACACCCTTTCAGAACTATTTTCCAAACGTGATAAAGTCAATTACACGATTTTTCCTATATAGAGATGTCCGCCGGGGAAAGGTTGAAGTGCATTTTTTTCTAATTTGTTCTTTTGTGAAATCATTTAGGAGAAAAATAAAGTCGATCGAAAATAGTGAAGGAGAAACTCTTTCTATTACAGGCACAAGGTCAAATTTTTGGTGGAGTTGGGGCTACCCGACTACATCGACTCCGGTGCACGACTGATGTTTATTTCATCATCCACGAGAAGATAAAGACGGGCGAAATGCCGCGGAGCATTTGTCCGGCGTGCTAACGACCCTGCGAGGTCGCCTTTTTAGTACAAATAGAAATTAAAACCGATTCATTTGAAATTCTCCTCCTCGCTCTCAGCTTACCTCCTTTAAGCAGTACATGTTCCACAGATGCCTGTCTTCTCTCTTATCTTTTCTAACAGCTATTACAATACCTTCTCACCCCTCCTGACTTGTCTTTTCTTCTCTCGTCATTCGTATTATGTCTTGGTAAAGGAAGATTAATGATTGGTGGTTTACTCCAAACCATTACTCTCAATCTTCCCATCCCAGAACACTGATAGTATGAAATCTCTTCGACCTATGTTTTCCTGCCATGAACGAGGAACATTATCGGTTGAACGCTTCAGTCTCGGAGGGCCTGAGAAGGACATGAATAAAGCGTTATTCTCAATATCAATTCAATAGAAATAAATAAATAGATGAAGGTGTAACTACAAATTGGTGTCCCCACCACCACCACTCGACTTCGTTTCCTCCGAATTTTCTTAAAAATACCTATTTTTAACGAAAATTTCGGGAGATACATTTTCAATGATGTAGAGTACAGTTAAATCGTGTTTTTTTTTTGTTAAATTTGTTTCCTTCTCTTTTTATTTTATTTCCCCATAAATTTCTTTAAAATGCATATTTTTAAAGGAAATTTAGCAGAGGGTAGATAATGATTATGCTGATAGAATCTAGAAATTTCTCTCTCCCTCTCTTTATATATATATAATATTATTTTTGGAAGACTTCCGAATATTTTTCTTCACCGATTTGTTAAAATCAATTTCCGTAACTTCAGAACTTACACTTTTTCCCCACATTTGTTTGAAACATCAATATTACGTAATTTACTCACTCTTTCCTTTTTCTCCCCCCCCCCATCTATCTATCTATCTAATTAGCTAACTAACTAAATAAATAATTAACTATCTCAGAAACTGATTTCTGCAAAATGTCACAAATGTTCGTTTAAAGAGAGCTATGAGGGAACAAAGTGGGGATGGAGAAATTGGAGAATGATCCGAAACTCCCTCCACCACACACATAGAAAGAAGCTTTAATTTTATCAATAGAATCGTACGCAATTTACATACTCGAAAACGTATATCCTCAAGATTTCATTGAAAAACCATGCATTTTCACAGAAAGTTGTGAACGGAATGGACACCAAAATGCTGTTATACCGAAATGAAAAATAAATCTCATTAAAATAAAAGAAACAGTTTGAACACACACATTTTGTTGTGTAATTGTTCTATGTTTAAGATTAAATGCTTAATCATTGAGAAAACGTTCACTCATAATTCATAAACATCGTTAGTGTTGATTAATTTCAAGGCGCTCCTCTTCGACTAGGTTTATGATCAAAGACATTCTAACTAATATCATCTCAATTTCTTTTTTCAGGTTTTGAGAATCCTTATATTATGCAATATGTTCCCACAGTTTTTTTTTTTTTGCAGAGGTAGTTCGTTGTGATTCAAAGATTTAGTTGTTATTTCTAGTGGATCGAACGACCACATAGAGACACTCATATCGACTAACCCTGGACATGGTTGAATTGATATGCCGCTGTCCTATATTTACTGAAGAATTTATTTTAGAATTTTTTTCGCCTTCATTACTTTAAATCAATGTATCACCGTTCAGTCAACAAATGATTCAAAGGCTATGGTGTCGCGTATATATAGCTTTACACATACATAGTAGAATAGAGTTTACCTGGAAAATTCAGCAAGTAATAAAAAAAAAAAAGAAATTCGTGAGATGCCGGTAAAGAATGCGAAGCATTGCAGCACGCGATAGAGCTCTGAGATGAACAAAAGAAGGTAAACGATTAGAAGGATGTTCTATTCGAGTGAGACTTAATACAGAAAGTAATCATTACAAATCTATGTTTTAATATCGGGCTGTTGCAAGAAGGACGATAATTTAAAAGAAGAAAAATTATAAACTTGTCTTGGGTATTTAGTTTACATGCTTCATTGAAGGCGGAATTTTGTTCGGCAAAGACGGTCTGTTACTCATTTTATTTTATATTTCTTCTTCGCAGCTCTAGTGTACTAGAAAAACGAAAAATGCCGAAAAAAATAAAAAAGGGAAAGGGTATTTGTTGTTAAAGCTTCAAGTGACAAGGTGAGTGGTCGGGTTTCGATCAGCGGTAGCTGTCAGGCGAATGAAAGAGAAGCACAAGAAATAAATAAAGAGAGAGGGAGAGAAAAGGTGGAATTGAAAATAAAAAAGGGTGAAAGAGAGAGAAAAGGGAGAGACAAATACGGTGAGAGAGAGAGAAATACGGTGAGAGAGAGAGAGAGTTGGCGAGTGAGCGTTCTGCCTCCTGTCGACAAGAGAAGTAAGGGTGGTAACCAATACCGACAATCTCTTTAGCACCGCATGCCTTTTGGATGCTACCCAGCACACGGCTTTTATACATTTTCATACCAAGCTCGGTAGAACTATTGAACCATTAACCATTTTCGGAAGATGTCGAGTAGAGGAAGTTATTTCACTTGCATATTCTAATGTTTTCTCTAATCAACGGTTCTACTCGAAATCTCAACGATAAGTTCAGAACTAACAAGGAGCTATGGCTTTTATATTTATTAATTTCTTTTTCGACTGAACGGGAGAAATGTAAGTAAACACACTTATGATATATATCTACTTTTCTTTTTACAGATTTAAGAGCTCTGTTGCATATTTTCTTGTTAAAGTCTTATTTCAGTTTGATTTTTGTCTTCGGTTCAGTTGTAGTAACTGGTGTCAGAATTACACCAATAAAGAAAAAAAGGGTATACATGTACATATTTGTTGAATTGAAAGAAAAAGAGTTAGCTTTGGCTGTAGTATATTTTCTGTATCGATCTTGGAACGAAATAATTGCAAGTCATGAGAAAGTCGTTCACAACAACAGGATGAAATAGAATAGGGAGTTATTGAAGATAGGAGTGGCAGATATTTTCGAGGGAGCACATTGTAATCATTTCATTCATTTCCAGTGAAAACACACGCATTCGGGTATGTAATTTTAATGACTAGCTATTTTTCTTTATACATATGGTGAGGTATATTTCTCCGCATTATTATGTTTGTAGGTGAAAAAATTGTTGTTTAACTGCAAGTCAGCCTTCATAGAACAACAGACTTGTGATAAAAGGTGTTCCAGTTTTATCTCATATATATATATATATATATATATATATATATATATATATATATATATATATATATATATATATATATATATATGTATACACGTTTGATCTGTATCCTTCACGATTAGTTGGAAATTGGGATGTTATTTAAGCGAATGTAGCTGCTGCCTCTAGTAAATCGATCGACCACGCTTTCCTGTTGGCCTGGGGGTGGTTATATATTTGCTTGATTCTTGGTCTTGTTTGATCTCATGGTTGTGTTAGTGGAGGACCTTCCCTAGCGATGAGAAGATATAAATTAATACTTGGTGAAGAATTTAGCGTGAATGTCCAATTATTCTCTGATTGATTATTTATTAATTAATTAAAAAAACGAAGGCCGGGAAGTGGTGAAGGTAGTTTCACACCCATAACTCTGATGAAGAAACAATCAATTGTATAATTGATGGTGAACACTGAGAAAATCATTTCTTTCTCTTTATACACGTAACACCTGTGATCAGTGAGTAAATGGGGCCAATATTCGCCGTGGGCGTTTACAAATGGGCTGCCTCAAGTAATGCATTTTATTCAGAGAAAAACCAGATAAAGAAGAAGGGAGCGGAATAGAAAAAAAAAAACGATATATACAGTAAAAGCTGGGTATTATGATCACGCAATGTTATCAAACAGTTATTGCTAGCAAAATCAATAAGGCCCCAAACTCGCTCAGGACATTAAATCTACTTTATTTTTACCAGCCGGTTATTGTTATATGAAAAGGCTCTGACTATACATGATCATCTTAGCGGCTTCACTGTGTATATATATATATATATATATAACTCCTCTTCTGTCCTAAAGACCTAACGTTCAGATAGCGGGGGATGGGGGGGGGCGCACTTTCAAGTATTACACGCTTCACTACAGATGAGAGTATTCGAAATAATATTGTTTTCTAATTTTATAAAAGAAGTGATTAATAGATATTATATTTATATAGATATGCTAACCGGTTAAATTTTTCCCCCCACCTAACAACACTAAACCAATAACTAATTCTGCTCTTCAATCTTGATAAATAAGTTTATACTTTATACAATATTTAGAAATAGAAATATTGTATCTAATGTGTGCAGCAGGGCAAAATGAACTCGAGAAAATCATTCTAAAATATCCTTTAAAACAAATCCACTACACCCCTTCCCCAAACAAAGCTAACGATTAAAAATAGGATATTCTGCATGATAATATTAATTGATAATGACAATCAGTTATTACTTCCACCAAATTTTGCATTAAAAAAATTCATTTCGTCATTTAATCATAGGAAAAAGTCTTAGGTACACGTCGAAAAAATCATGCTTTTTACTCATAATCGGCGTAGTATTGATCCAGCTGTTTATTACTATAAACACGTTCCACTTGATTGTCCCTAAAATTTCTTCAAACTGGGTCGTGTGCATATATATGTGTGTATATATATATATATATATATATATATATATATATATATGCACATATATATGTATAATAATATATATGTATTATTGTTGGTTGAGATATATATATCTAATTATTGTTCTACTTACGATCTGACGATTAGCTATATTTTTGAATAGAATTTATTTTCGATAATTTCAATTGATTTTAATCGATTTAAATTTCCTTTCTATTTGAAAATTAGTTATGAAACACGTGTAATCTTTTTATTATATTTATCTTATGATATTTACTTTATATTATACTCATTTATTGTGCTTTTAATTATTAATTTTTCTATATGTGATAGTGGATTTTCATCGATGAGTTCTTGAAACTTGATTATTTTCCCTAAAACTATATATTATATATATATTTTATCTATAAAGCTCAATTTAATTTTAATTTTTTATAAATTGATTTTAATTGAGTTTTTACCTGTAATTTTGGATTTTGTCCCTAATATTATTATACACACACACACACACACACACACACACACACACACACACACACACACACACACACACACATATTTGTATGTGTGTGTATGTTTCCCTAGGGTGTATGAGTGCGTGTAACAATTTATTTGGTGGTCTTCGTGTTTATCGTCTTTTTTTTTCATTACATAACCAAATAAAAGATACGGTGAAGTCGTTCCATTACACAGGTTCATTGGTACTGCTTTGATTTTGCGGAATCCGTGAAAGGCCTCACTTCCTATTTTACCATCTGCTTTCATATGAAAATTATCATGTCTGTATAGGAATTCATATGGCATGCTTCTTTCTAGGATATCGACCGGCTTTAATATGTTTCAAGTTGCTTGCTTCGATGTCGGCTCTATAATCGTCACTCTACAAATATTGATGTAATATACCAGGCCTTAAAAGTAATCCTAATTCAGTAAATAACATTATTTCTCCCGTAAATGGAATAAATGTAATTCATCTGTAGTGAAGAATGTATTTCGCGTTGTTGATTAGCAAATTTGGTTACTTGATGTTTATACGATAATACGTATTGTTTACAGTTTCTTTTTCGCTGATAGTTCGCAAACTTCACAAATTATTAAGCCATACAATCTTTGATGGTTCCTCATGATGGTCACATTATGTATAAAATAATCAAAACCGTATTCTAAAGGCTAGGCTTTTCCCCTCAGTTCTGAACAGCTGCTTAACATGGGATACATAAGTGTATCCCATGTTAGAGTACTATTCGTATATCTGGAATCGAGCAGCTGTTACACAAATATCTTTGCCTGCACCGCCCCACCTCCGCCTTAAAAATTAGGCCATCTCGCTACAATCTCCAGCATACCTACGCGTTCTATACTCAGTGTCTTCTGCCGCAACTACAGTGGATCTTACTACTCTCAGCGTGTTAGTTGTGTACCACCACCCTCAAGCCCACCCGATTCCACCCTGCTTTCTCCTGTATTATTTTACACCATCAAAAATCTACACTAATCACTTTGCTCAATTCTATATATATAAAAAAACAAAATACAAACAACAGCAAAGAAATCCCACCATTGGTCCTTACTTGCTGTCTATGGTTTGCCCTGATCAAGGCACATGCTTATATAATCAAGGTAATTCATTTGTGACCATGCCATCTTTCTTTCTTTTTTTTTCAGATATATATCTAAATTACATTATAATATAGGGTCCATCCCTTAAAACAGTCGTATTTAAGGGAGATTGGTGCTAGTTTAAACAATTTAAGTACATACATGAAAGCTGAAGCTGAATATCACATCAATATTACCAATTAGGAATCTCCCTAATGCCTCTCTCACTGCCTCATCTGACACACACACACACATATATATATATATATATATATATATAATATATATATATATATATATATATGTATATAAAAATTAAAAACATAAAATTAAAACAGATCACAAAGGATTCCACGGTACACGTGTTTCAAGCTTTATACACAAACAGTCGTTGCATCATTATATGGGTATATAATTGATAGACAGGATGGTATAAAGCTATCTTGAGCCGCAAATATATTCTTTCCCAAGCATTTGTGATATAATGCTTGGGAAAGAATATATTTGCGGCTGAAGATAGCTTTATACCATCCTGTCTATCAATTATATACCCATATAATGATGCAACGACTTTGTATAAAGCTTGAAACACGTGTACCGCGGAATCCTTTGTGTTCTGTTTTAATTTATATATATATATATATATATGGGTGTTTGTGTGATAGCCAGCAGGATGTGCTTTTTTTCCCTGTTGCACAGAATCTGCATTTTCCTCGTTTTATGGTTTTGATCTTTCAAGGACCTTCCATTTGATACTGTAGTCAATGTTCTGCTATGTATCTTGTTGCTAAGCCTAAAAAATGATCCACAGCTGTAATATCTTTCCCTGAAACCACACCTGCTTAACTGGTCTTCTCAATTGTTTGATTTGGCATGGTTGAGGTTTGATTTGGCATGGTTATGTATGTCTAAGTAGACATACATAAAACAAAATTTCTTAATAATATTGGATTGTACCAAGATGAAGGCTTAGACTTAATATATAACTGCAATAGCCACAAACTGGGTTCTTTTAAGAAAAATCCATAACTGCTTTCAACAGCATAGAGCTTAAATTGCTGTAATTAACTTAGCTAAGTTTGATCTTTTAGATGTGTCCTTATATCTAGAATCCAAGCTCTTTCATAAATCATAGACTCATAAATAAGCAGTCCTGCCACCCCTTCCCATTGTGTTTAGAAACCTCATATCTTATATAAATAAGAGAATTTCTAGCCTTTTCTCTTAGATATTTTCAATAAAGCAGGAGGGAAATTTAAGCTAACATCCCTCAGCTATAACACATATCCTGATTTAAAAAAAAACTCAACAGACTATTTAAAATCTAGAAAAGAGCTATACAATAGGTGTCCACAAGTAGATAAGTTTATACTAACCTATTGGAAAAATTCCATCATTACTGGGTAAGCTCCATTGGATCCTGTTCCTTCCTCCACCATGTTTTTGTGCATTTTTCTTTTACCCTTTCTATTCTACACTCCCCAACACTTATAAAAATAACTATCCATGCCAGTAACCCCTTAGTACGATGCTGATGTGAACACATAAGGTCATACATTTTGATGCAGATATCTATGTGAGTATGGGTGTGTGTGTGTATAATCCCTCTTCATCCTTCTACTTCATTTACCTGTACTTCACTTATATAGACATGCTACTTGACATTACAAGGGACTTAATCTGAACCTTTGAATACCTGAAATTCCACCCCTCACACTTTGATTTAAAAAAATTTTTTTTATTAATTCTCATAGTTTATCATTTTATCTTCAAAGTTACCAACAGCCATTTGGGATTTTCAACCTCAAAAATGCAGATGTAGTTATAAACTCTTTGTTTAACCAAAATGTAGCTAGCTTTCTTCAGAAAGGAAACGAGAATTATTGCTAATGACCAATTAAGACCCATTAATTACTGTGTAATAACCACTTTTGTAGAGATTGAATGTTTTCTGTTGAATTTTATTTAAACATTAACACTCTACATGGTAACTTCATGATAGCTTTTATCATATTCTGCTCTTAAGTTAAATACAATTGTTGAAAATTTCACAATAAGCATCACCTCCAGGAAATTTTTTACTCTCTTTCTTGGAAAGTTTCTTGAAGTTTGCTGTTTTAGCATCATAAATTACGATTTTACAAAAGGAGTCTTTCAAAGTTTACATTAAAAAAAAAAAAATTTTTTGCCTACATTTCTCTATTTCAGGTTATACAACTAGCCCTAAGCATTTTCGTTTTTGACTTTTTTCAAACGCGTTTTTTGTCGGAGTTATGTTTCAAACTTGGTACATTACAATTCTTGAAAAAAAAAAAAAAAAAAAAAAAATACAAATAAAATAAAATAAATTAACTTCTTTAAAAATTGATTTTTAAAATTTTTTTTTTTACAAAAATAAATGAATAAAATGTTATGAAATAGCGTGGGTTCTTATTCCGAAACTGCTGCGAATGTGTTAGTCACATTGGCCATGATCACATTTCTTCTCTGAGTCCCCCACCACCGAAAAGCAACAAAAACAAAAAAAAAAGGTGATGCTCATGAATTTTGCAAACGCCAGAGTAACAATTGAAATGGCAACAACCAGGAATTGAAACTGGTTCCTTAGATTAGGTTCGCTCGATATTCCGTGATATAATATTGGTGAATGTGGTAAATTATTAGTGTAGATTTTTGTGTGTATGTCTACTTTTGCAAATATGTATTTATACGAAACGTTAGACTGCACTTGAAAGACTATGTATATATGTTTGGGTGGGTGCGTGCGTGCGTGTATCTACGTGTATATGTGTGTTTATGTGTATCAGTGCTGTATGAATGCGTGTGTTGTTTACTCCCAGGTCAGTTCTGATCAGGCAAAACCATGATCAAATTCAGCCGTAAGCGTTTTTCTTTTTTTTTTTTCACATTATTTAGGTACAAATATATCTAGGAATACATCCAATCCGTTTCTTTTCTAAGATGGCCCGGTGTGACTCAAGGAAATTTTGCTGTTATTTCTAGCTATTCGAGCGGCCACGTAGAGGCTTCCTCTCTGGTTCGAGAAAGTGTGTGTGTGTATATGTGCCTGTTTTGTGTGCGTATATATTTTGTATAATATTTAGTTTCGTTTGAGTTTTGAACCTTATACGTCTAAAATATGTGCATATATTTACTCTCGGTTTCTTTCTTTCTTTCTTTCTTTCTTTCACCCCTCCCCACAGTTACATAGATACACAAATGTATTCGTATGTGCTCTAGTGCGTACTCCCAAATATGAGGTTAAGTAAGCTATAAAAGTGAGCAGATGTATTCTCCACCGCCTCCTTATTCTTGTAAACCCGAGCGTCCGTCCCTATGCCGCTCGTACACCATTTAATAATTACAGGAGTTTCAGAGTATACTCTGTGTGTGAATGGCAGCATCATACGGTCTAGTTAGCAGAGGACAATTATGTACACCAAAATTTATTTTAAAAAAGCAACAAAACGCTCTAATCGCTAGCTCTGAACAGCGATGAAACTAAAAAGCCGGCCGGAATGGGCCAGCCATATTTTTACAAATACGGCGCCGTTGCCTGGAATGGTCGCAGTGAAGCGGAGGCGTCAACCAATCGTTGGCTTACAATTGTAAGTAGGGAAGAAATAAAATAAATAAATAAATTGCAGTCGGTCTCATCAGCTTTTGCGATATCCATTGATCAGTCAATAAGACTAGAGAAATTTTGTTCAATGACAGTGTGTGTGTGTGTGTGTGTGTGTGTGTGTATATAGGCGGGGTGGAATAGCAAGTAGTAGGAGAGAGTAAGATGTAATCGTACTGCAAGTCTTATCAACGATAATGAGGGCACTGAGGTAGTTTCTCCGTTGTCGCTCGAACTGCTAGAAATAGCAACTGAAATGGCTGTAATTATGACGAGGTTCGGCGATTCGCTCTGCAAGTATATGTTTCTAGGTTGGATCCTATTGAATGGCACCTAAGGCAGGTGTCTTCTATCTCGAGTAGCCTCGGATTGACTGGTTGCCGAAAATTGTGCGGAAGCCAGTTTGTGTGTGTGTGTGTATGGAGAGAAGAGAGCTTTTGAGAGAAATACGGCGAGATAGAAGGCAGTTGCTATCAGACCCAGGATGGGTGGGTAGAGTGTTTCAAAATCCAAGGAAGCTTTTTTGAGGGGGATCCAACATATAGATATTCATGTCTCTTCAGGCTCCGTGCTGATGTAGCATGTGAACCTGCCTCGCGCTGTTCTTGTGTGTATGTATGTAAAAAAAAAAAAATCGCAAAAAAACTAACAATAAAAACCCTCAAACAAACGAAAGCCTATTGCTTACAAGCGAAGTCCCTAGAGATATTTGTTCTGCAGCGACTTACAGACACTCGCCGTGAGAACTGTAGTGAACCAATAGTTGTCTCTGGGAATTTGTAACCAACGATAGTATTGTTCACTAGTTGCGATCTTAATGAAATAAAACACACCCAACCGCCGTAAAAAAGAAGAAAAAAAAAGGTGGCTATATCAGATAACTATATTTTTGATATACTATATCTGGTCGGGGAAAAATGCTCGTGGCTGGAACAACTTTGATAACGTCTGCTCAAGCAGTGAGGAATTGGTGGAAAAGAACAGCCTAAAAACAATGACAAGCCGTTGAAGAAGCCTTTCCCTGGTCATTTGATCTGCTAAAAGTAGCAGCCAAATCTCGCTTAGATCACACTTTGACCACCTTAATGAAAGGTGGACACTTTGAATTGTGTAATACTAGATACACTGTGGCGGGGAAAAAGACGAGACGGTCGTGTCTGGAACGTCCTTGACCATAAGTTTGCTGAATTGGTGATGACTTATTAATCAACAACTGATCATGTTTCTTTTTTCTAATCCTTCTTTTTCTCACTTTCACTCTTGCTTATCTATTTAATCCCGTTCTCTTTCTGTCTGTCTGTTTCTCTCACTTTCGCAAGTGCTTACGTTTTCCCACTCAATATTTTACTTTTTTTTTTGCCCTTTTCCATCTCTTAATCATCAGATTATAGAGGTGAGTTTTCAGTCAATCAAATGCTGTGGGCTGGTTTCCCTTCTAAAAGAGAAACTTTCACTTCACTTCATTTCCCTCACAATTGCTAATAGGCCCCAAAGAAGAATGAATGAATGAATTGTATGTAGCAAATGCCATATCTCTCCTGCTGCAAATATATAGCTTTTATACCAGTGTAAGAAATCAATGATTTTTTTTCTTTCATGGTGAGCTGAGTTGGTGACACATTTTCAATTCTTTGTTGTTGCTGTTTTACACTCCATTCCTACTATCCCAAGAAAAGCAGTGTTTAAGGAGCTTGCCTTGTAACCATGTGCTTTTTAGATTTAATCTCACTGCTTGGTACCTTACCCTGGTCCAATCAATGTCCTGGGAGTAATTTTGGTAGATAGAAAATGGAAGCTTATCCTCTGTTTATGTGTGTGTGTTCTCCAACAGCTTGACTGGTGATGTTGGTTTGTTTGCATCCTATAACTTAGCAGTTCAGTGAAAGAGATTGGTAGAAGAAATACCAGACTTTACAAAAATAGGCATTCTTTTGTTATAACCCCCAAAAGGTGAAAGAATGCGAAAAAATAAGTTACTGGTATTTGTCTAAATCCTTCTAAGCAATGTCCCATCATAGCTGCAGGTCAATGACTAAGCTCGTCGAAACGCCGGTATTAAAACGTGGGTGGCTGATGAAGTAGAATGTTCTCTATGTGGCTCGTGTGTTCTCGTCTACGTTTGTTTGCAATGTCCTGTACCCAGATATGCACCTATACATACAAGTGGATGTCAGTATGCACATACCTGTACGTATATATGCATATACTCATTTACTATTTGTTTATATATATATATATATATATATATATATATATATATATATATACATATATATATATATATATATAAGCGCAGGTGTGGCTGTGTGGTAAGAAGTTTGCTTCTCAAACACATGGTTCTGGGTTCAGTCCCACTGTCTGGCACCTTGGGCAAGTGTCTTCTACTATAGTTTTGGCCCAGACAAAGCCTTGTGAGTAGATTTGGTAGATGGAAACTGAAAGAAGCCCATCGTATATATGCATATATATATATATATGTGTGTATGTTTTTGTGTTTTGTGTTTGTCCCATCACCATCACTTGACAACTGATGTTGGTGTGCTTACGTCCCCTTAACATAGCAGTTCAGCAAAAGAGACTGATAGGATAAGTACTGGGCTTACAAAGAATAAGTCCTGGGGTTGATTAGTTTGACTAAAGGCAGTGCTCCAGCATAGCTGCAGTCAAACGACTGAAACAGTAAAAGAGTATATGTATACATACATATATATCATCATCATCATTTAATGTCCGTTTTCCATGCTGGCATGGGTTGGACGATTTGACAGGGAGTTGTCTGGGCTCTAGTCATCTGTTGTGGCTTGGTTTCTACAGCTGGATACCCTTTCTAACGCCAACCACTTAGCAGAGTGTGCTAGTTGCTTTTTACTTGCCATTGTTTTAATAATGACTTTTCTATGCTTACATGAACCAGGCAGAATTTGTTGCAGCAGATTTTCAATGGCTGGATGCCTTCCCTATCATCAACCCTCACCTATTTCCAACTAAGGTAATATTTCCCCATGACCAGACATGCTTACAAATGAAGCTTGCGAGCGAAGGAAAACACTTGTATGACAGTGACTCATTATTACAACTAATATGTAATGTCAAGACACAGACAGATACCTCCGTCTCCCAACAGATTTCTCCCCCATAACATATCTTCCCAACTTTTCTCATTCCACCTGTGTTCAGTCACTGCATTCTCCTCCATTACTCTCCCCCCATTCTGGTGCTAGTGGAGTAAAGCAGTGACCATGTACCAGGGTGAGGAATAATTGCTTTGTGTTAAATAGAGTCTGGCTGGTAGTAGTGAGAATTGTCAACTTCCCTTTTTAATGTCCACTTTTTCATACTTACATTGATTGGACAGAATTTCTTGTGGATTTTCTACACAACCAGGTGCCCTTTCTGTCACCAACCCTCTCCTGTTTCCAAGTAAGATAATAACTACTTTCCAAAGACCAGATATGTTTTCACAGAAACAAAGGACACCAACTGCATAATGGTGACACAACTGTACATGATGTCAGGATAACGAGACAGTTACATGTGCATATACAGATGTACACACACACACACACGGAGTCTTCTTTCAGTTTCTGCCTATCAAATCCACTCACAAGGTTTTGATTGATCCAGGACTGTAGAAGATGCATCCACACAGTAGGACTGAATCTGAAACCATGTGGTTGGGAAGCAGATTTCATTCAACACAATCACAACAGCACTTATGATAGCTGATGCAGCTTTCATATGAATGTACTCTATCTTTTATTTTGGGACTTTATGGGGTTTTTTTTCCTTTAGAAAGTTTATTGTTAGATCTATATTATATTTCTCCATAGATAGTGTAACAAACTGTTGTATCAATGTTGCTACTGACACATGTTTCTGTTTATATTCTGACGTTTCTTTCATATATCCCTGTTATTGTTTAACCCTTGGTAAGTGCTGATTTAGGAGAACCTTAATCAATGGCCTTGACCACCCTGTCTTTTTTTCAGATGTAATGTGTCTAGGACTACAGTATTCAATGAGTCTTTCCTTTATTTTGAGACAATTTGGTACAAACTGATAGAGATTTGGCTGCTATTTGTCGCTTGTGAGATAACCAGAGACCAGTTTTCTTGGTTCATATATTTCTTTGTACAAGACCTGGTAAATAATCTTGTATTCTTGTTTTGCCTTTTATTGCTCTGTAGGCTCCTACATTAAAACTATGCCAGTCATGTGCTTTGTCATTATGTTATTCTGCCTTTCTCTTGCAACCTATGCAGTATAACAACCCCATGAAAGTCACTGAAGAAAAGGAAACAGCATTACTGTATGATTATGGCATGGTAAAATTTTAGACATGGAGGCACAATGACCCAGTGGTTAGGGCAGCGGACTCGCGGTCATAGGATCGCGGTTTCAATTCCCATACCGGGCGTTGTGAGTGTTTATTGAACGAAAACACCTGAAGCTCCACGAGGCTCCGGCAGGGGATGGTGGCGAACCCTGCTGTACTCTTCCACCACAACTTTCTCTCACTCTTACTTCCTGTTTCTGTTGTGCCTGTAATTCAAAGGGTCAGCCTTGTCACGCTGTGTCACGCTGAATATCCCCGAGAACTACGTTAAAGGTACACGTGTCTGTGGAGTACTCAGCCACTTGCACGTTAATTTCACGAGCAGGCTGTTCTGTTGATCGGATCAACTAGAACCCTCGACGTTATAAGCGACGGAGTGCCAACAAAATTTTGGTCAATGCTTTCATCAAATTCCATGTTTTATTGATCTCTAGTATTCACTTTCCAGGATGTTTCTTGCTTGGTATGAAAAGATTAGTCATGATTTCGAGAGAGATAAGTTTTTAACCTCTAGTTGTGGTGGTAGTGGTGGTGCTTCAACTATATATTTTTTTTTGTTTTTTGATGTCATAGTCCATTCCATTTAAATATTTATTTGATTCTTATCGTCAGTTGCTTTACTTCAGCCATAGTACAACCTTAATTTTTGTTGTTATTTATGAGTCTTCTGCCTAAGGCTATTAAGGATTTCGCTCACAGCTTTGCTTCCTACTTGCTTCACATCCAGTGCAAAAAATAATAACAACAAGCAAGGTACAAAAACAAAAAAAAAAAAACATGCTTTAATTACATGCAAATGTCCACATGAGCAAAATGCTACCCAATGCTCACTGGAAACAAAGAAGCTGGATGTAAAGCTGTAAATAAATAAATTAATGAGCCACAGAAAACTTGCTTAATTGAATAAAGCCAACAATTGACTCTGTGTGTGTTGTAAAATAAAAATTGTGTGACAAAATGGTTGAATAGATAATGTAATTATATACTAAATGATGTAAGTGACCCGATCGTCAACAGGTTTTGAATCCTGTGCTGTTTGTTATTTTATATAAATTTTATTCTTTCATTTACCCCACATCATGGCCACAGTCATGATGAGGCACCATCTTCAATGGTTTCATTTATTATATTGCCCCTACCCTAATATGTATTTCATTCTGTTATTTTATCACTGTCTGTATCTGTAATTAGAAAGTTCTGAAAGATAAAAGGACACCTAAATACCATGGGCCTATATACATACATACATAAGCGCAGACATGGCTGCATGGTTCCAAAGCTTGCTTTGCAACTATGTGATTTTTAGGTTCAGTCCCACTGTATGGCACCTTGGACGAGTGTCTTTCTATAGCCCAGGTTGAATAATGCTTTGTGATTTGGTAGATGAAAACTGTGCGGAAGCCAATCATATAAGCCCATTGTGTGTGTGTGTGTACACATACACATATATGTGTGTTTTTGTTTATCCTTCACTGTCTTTTGGCAACTGTTGCAGGTTTAGCAAAAAGAACCGACAGAATAAGAAGCAGGCTTAAAAATAAATACTAGGAATCTTTATTCTGTGTTGGAATTCTGCCAAGTTGACTCGGCCATTCTTTAATTCTCTAGCCTTGTTAACATACCTATGTTGTAGTTGATTCAATTGACTGGCTTAATTTGTCACCCAGCTTAACGAGTAGCTCTTGAGTATCTTTTAACGGAGTTAACTCTGTTGCAAGTATTCTAGCCTAATGTCTGGTCTGAGGATAACTCACCTCATCCCATCAGTGAGAAGGCTTGAAAAATCAGTAAAAGGAAATGATAATGGTTTTAATTTTGGCACAATGCCAGCTAGTTCGGGGAAGGGGAGAAGTTGATTACATCAACCCCAGTGTTCAACTGGTGCTTATTTTATTGACCCCAAAAAAGGATGAAAGCCAAAGTCAACCTTGGTGGAATTTGAAGCATCCTGCCAACTCGCTGCCTTATATAATAATAATAATAATCCTGTCTACTACATACACGTGGTCTAAAATTTTGGGGGAGGGGACTAATTGATTACATCAACCTCAGTGTCTCACTGGTACTTAATTTATGGAAAGGATGAAAGGCAAAGTTGACCTAGGTGGAATTTGAACTCGGTGTGCTAACAGTTCTGCCAGCTTGCTACCTTAATGATAACAATAATAATGATAAAGAAAAGAAAGTAATTCTTCAGTCTTTCTCTCTTTTCCTCTTCAATATCAATTGTTTGTTTATTTTTTACTTGTTTTGGTCAGTCATCTGTGGCCATTCTGGGACACCACCTGGAAGGGTTTTAATACTTATTTTGTTTGTTTTTTGATTTTTCAAAGTCTGGTGCTTATTCTGTCAGTCAGTTTTGGCAAACTGCTAAGTTATAGGGATGCAAACAAACCACCATCGATTGGTGGTGGTAGGGACAAACTAAAACACATACACACACACACACACATATATATAAAGGGCTACTTTCTGTTTCCATCTACCAAATCTATGATGTCCAAGGTGCTGTTCAGCAGGACTGAACCCCAAACCACATGCCCATAGGGTTACAAAGTGAGCTTCTTAACCACACAGCGATGCCTGCCCTTTCTTTACGTCTGCAAGAATGAGAATCACTTTTGCTTTAAACACATTCCATATTTAATCTCAGCTTATCCTCGAATTTAATTTATATTCAACTGAATTGTTTTCTCTCCTCTTTTTTTTTTTTTTTATAGTTCTGACACATCATTTCATTCACCAGGTCCTTGTTTCTTGTGATTTTTTTTCTCAGATCAAACTTGATTGAGAAGACCAATGAATCAAACATTCCATTCACAACTAATTCCATCTCTTTCTCTCTCTCTCTCTCTCTCTCTCTCTCTCTCTCTTCTTTTACTTGTTTCTCCAAATCTAGAGAATCTATTTAGAATAGATGCAAGCGCTAATTTATAAAAACATGTGACATATTAATAAAAATCTGTAAATGTACAACCATCCAGATATCTGAGTACCTTGCTATTTTTTCTAATATATAATTCCTGTACATCACCTCCAAACCTTCTAATAGGTTTTACCGATAAAGGTTTTTTCATACTGAACGACTTGGCAAAATTGTTAATTATTAATTCTATTATTAATTGACGATTCCCTGCCCTTATTCTTGTATATATATATATAGATATATATATATATATATATATATAATCAATCGCTCTTGCTCTTTCATACATAGTCTCTTTAGGATTATTAAATTTTTGTTTTTAAGACTTGTCTTGTAATTTGAGATATTTTGCTGCTATTTCTAGTAGCTTCAACGACTCCCGTAGAAGCTCTCTTACTGGCTTTCTTTAGGTTACGAGGTCATCTGCTTGTTTGGAGTGTGTAACCTCTAACTAACATAAACTCGAGCTTATGATTTCGAGCGAGGAAAATCGGCAGGTTTAACCTTCGAAATGACGTAAATGAAACTGGATTCAGAGGGAAATTGAAATGAAAGTCTTTTTATGATCTCTTTTTACCATGATATGAGCGCCTCCCGTCCTCGCTTTTAATTTAGTTTTCAAGGGGAGGAGGGAGAATTCAGTGGATTTTCTTTGTTTGTTAGTACTTATTTTATTGACCTCTCCTGAGGTGGGGTGGGGGAATCTACACCCAGAACACTGGGGTAGAGAGCGCTGAACATTAAATATTGTGAAACAGGGTCCTCGGCTCTCTCACAAAACGGAACATCGGTGTTGCTTTCCGATCATTTCGTAAAACGCCTTCGAATATATATATTCTTTCTACTACAGGCACAAAGCCGGAAATCTTGCGGGCAGAGGTAGTCGATTACGGTGCTCAACTGGTATTTTATTGACTTCTAAAGGATGAAAGGCAAAGTTTACCTCAGCAGAATTTGAACTCGGGAACATAATAATAAACAAAAATCCGATAAGCATTTTATTTCAGAATTTGTTGTTGATAGTAGAAACAGTTATTATTTCAAATTTTGCTTTGGAAACATCATCCAGTGTTTTAGAGAGAGAGAGGAGAGGAGGACTTCACTGTTTTCCTTTTTATCCTTGCCTCCTGCACCAATCCTTTAATGTCTCACTGTCTGACTGTTTGATTGTAAAAGCCGGAAGAGAACTCTGTAACTCGATACACAACTTTTGAAATGATGTTCGTGATACATGAGTATGTTTTATTTTAAGTATTTTGTATATTTTTATATGCCCCCCCCCCACCAAACCACACTTTTTATTCTATTTTATTTTCATAAACATATAAACGTATTTTAGAACATTGGGATCTTGTTCAAAACGGGGGCACCAGTTTTCATTAATGTTTTATGTAGTGCTTTTGGTACCGAAAGACTTTCAAACTTCGTATACTTATCTATTTTGTGTTATAGAACAGAAAAAAAAATTTGTATTCGGATTTATTTCATGTAAAAAATTGTCTTATTTCGATAATTTCAACCAATCACTGACAAGTAATCAGCTGTTTACAGTTACTCCTAAGCGGTGTAAAGCGTATTTAATCTCCATTACTTCTGACATTTTGCAGAGGCAACATACGTGTGTTCGTTTTCCCCAACCCTAACCGACTTGCTCCTTCCCTCAAAAATCATGCCTTGCGCCTATAATAGAAAGGTTTATTAGCTACTGCCAATATGCTTCAGCCATTTTTTGACAAGGAAATAATAATTTTATCACCGCCGCGAATCGTTTGTTTACGTAGTCAGCACTTGATTTTTACGGCTTGAATGGACGTCAGTCATTGGTTGAAATTACAGAAATACGACAACTTTAACATGAAATAACTTGCGATGTACGTTTTTTTGTTAAGAAGACTAAGAGAAAAAGATGTTTTATATGACACATTCTACCAGTGTCCCAAGTTTCAAAGTGTTTCGTTAAGAAAATACTGGTGCCCCCGTTTTGAACAAGATCCGAACATTGTCATTTTATAAGATTTTGCTGGAAAAATTTTAAATTAGCATAAACATTTCTTTTTTATGTCTATATAACTGGGGTTTTTTTTCCTTCAATACTTGTGTATTTCTTTTTAAATGACAAAATTAAGGGCCATCTGGCTTACTTTATATTTATTCCTGATAGTTATCAAATAATAAAGAAGTTTAACGTGTGGGTGGTTGACACAATCTGAGAGGATTAGAATATGTTAATAGAAAAGGTTCTCTATCTGTAAATGTTCCATAAATAAAGAAATCTCTATGTCTCTCCTTCTTTCTAACAATTATTATTAATAATATAGGATATTGGTGATAAAGTAAATTTCCTGCGAATGAGGTTGCGACTCGGTTTTCGTACACAACGAACGATTCAAGGCATTTGATTCCCCCGTTGAATGACTTGAGCAACGTCATAGCTTCCTGTCTCCGACCTTGGAAATTGAATTTAAGAGAAGTCAATTAAGAGCAGAGGTAAACTTCCAGTGAACCGTGTCTGGGACTCGGTTTCGATTTTTCGTTTTAGTTGATTATGTTGGTTTATTATGACCATGTGGATAAGTCATTCATCTCGACTATTATCGTTTTTTTGTGAAATGAGTTATCATATATTTTTAATTTTTAAAAATCTTTTTACTTGTTTCAGTCATGCTGGGGCACAGCCTTGAATTTTTAGTCGAACGAATCAAACCCAGTTCTTAATTCTTTAAAGGCTGATACTTATTCTGTCGGTATCTTTGCTGAACTGCTAAATTAAGCAAACCAACACCAGTTGTCAAGCGGTAGTGGGGGACAAACATAGATACAAAGAAATACACACAAGTACTTAGACTTGTAGGAAATGTGATGTGCACTCGCTGGGTGCTTCACATTTCCTTACAATGTTCATGGAAAGAAGACACGAAGACAAGATCTCTCTAAACAAATAACAAAGAGTATTTTATTTGGGCTGCATGTATGTACATCTCGTCTCTGGTGGAGCTGGTTGCAGTTGCGTCCTGCTTGGTCAACAGCCGGGGCCGAAAAAGAGTGAATTATGGTCAAGCCTAAAAGCTGACGATGATTGCGCATGCGCCTCACAGGACTTCCGGTGGGCAAGTCCCCCCGCACATGCGCAATGGCACTTCCCAAAATCACAGCCAATCCGCGCCGTTACTACAGACTCATGTATTACCGACAAGCAGAGCATCCAACTTAGAGTAGTCAACAATCAGAACACTCACAATACAATGACAAGAAAGGCACATTTGTGTGTCCACACACTCATGCACATAGACACATATTAACACGTACATATAACAAATATACATACACACATCTGTCCTTGTATTCATTCTTCTATCCTAAAACACCCTATTTAATCCACCAACCATTTCTGGTCAATCAACAGCCAGCATATAGACTAACTGGACATGACTGTTTTCGCCTGGAGTGCATATTTTAATTTTTTTTTTCTAGTTTCTTATCATTTTTACCTGTCATTTTTCACTGACTACGAACAGCCCTCACTTAATAAATTGACCATATTTCATATTTCCTTAGCAGTGCTGGGTTTTCTTCTAGTGTGTGCATGCATACATGCATGTGTGCATTTTATGTTTGTATCCTCATGTAAGTATATATGTGTGTGCATGAAAGTATATAGATGTGTGTATATATATGCGTGTGTGTGTGTGTGTGTGTGTGTGTGTGTGTGTGTGTGGATAATGTGTCAATTCACTGCAGCTGTTTCCAACGAATTTTTAATTGATTAATGGAGACATTACATCACTAGTCAAAACCATTTTCATTGGGTGAACACATGAACTACAATATTCAAAAACCGATGGCATGTGCACCTGTTGAAATGGATTTTTTTAATAATGTAATGTCACCATTAATCAATTAAAAATTTGTTGGAAACAATTGTAGTGAATTGACACATTATCCATCTTTTGTTATTTGTTTATTTATTTGTTATGGACTATACATTTAGTGCAATGTGTGTTTCTTGATTAGCCTCATTCTTAGTTGGGTACAGTTAATCGTATACATAACCAGAATATCTTTCTGCCTGTACTTAAGTACCTGTGTATGTATTCGTCTACTTTTGTTATGTACACATTTTACTTTTTGTCCTAACCTGGTGCCTTACCATTTAAGTGCCTGATTCGCTTGAATCTTGATCTATTTATCAGCATCATTTAACGTCCACTCTCCAGCTGGTATGGGTTATATATATATATATATATATATAGCTGATGAAGGAAATGTTCTCTATATGGCCTGTGTGTTTTTTGTACCTTGTTTATCATTTTGTCCATGTTTTTTTTGTAACGTCATGTACCCTGATATGCATCTAAATATACATGTAGATGAAGGTATGTACATGTACATGTATATGCATATACTCATGTATTATTTGGACTCTCACTCAGAGTAAAAGGCTGACTGTAATGACGCATGTGTACGAACAGCCATGCTACATGGCAGTGAAACATGGGCTGTGACTGCTGAGGACATGCGTAAGCTCGCAAGGAATGAAGCCAGTATGCCCCGCTGGATGTGTAATGTAAATGTGCATACCCATCAGAGTGTAAGTATCTTGAGAGAAAAGCTGAACATAAGAAGCATCAGTTGTGGTGTGCAAGAGAGACGATTGCGCTGGTATGGACATGTGGTGAGAATGGATGAGGATAGCTGCGTGAAAAAGTGCCACACCCTAACAGTTGAGGTAGGCCCAGGAAGACCTGGGCTGAGGTGGTAAGGCAAGACATTCGAACATTGGGCCTCACCAAGGCGATGACTACTGACCGAGACCTTTGGAAATGTGCTGTGCGTGAGAAGACCCGGCAAGCCAAGTGAGATCGTTGCCAGGGCCCCTGGACTGGCTCTTGTGCGGGTGGCACATAAGATGTACCATCCTGAGCGTGACCGTTGCCAGTACCGCCTGACTGGCCTTGTAGGGTTTTCGAGCGAGATCGTTGCCAGTGCCCCTGGACTGGCTCTTGTGCGGGTGGCACATAAAAGACACCATTTCGAGCGTGGCCGTTTTCGTGCGGGTGACACGTAAAAGCACCCACTACACTCTCTGAGTGGTTGGCGTTAGGAAGGGCATCCAGCTGTAGAAACTCTGCCAATTTAGATTGGAGCCTGGTGTTGCCATCCGGTTTCACCAGTCCTCAGTCAAATTGTCCAACCCATGCTAGCATGGAAAGCGGACGTTAAACGATGATGATGATGATGATGATGATGATGATATACATACACACAGGGTGGCCCAAAAGTAGGTTTACAGTTATTCAAATATCTCTTTCACATTCATATATTAACAGTTTAGATCTTAATTATAAAAAATATGAAACCATTTTTCTATGTTAATTTAGATAATTTTGTCAAGCTCCTTTTTCAGTTTGTAAGATAGAAGTAATAAAATGTTTTAAATGAAATTTAAAGTGCCTATGTGATAACCGTAAACCTACTTTTGGGCCACCCTGTATATATATATATATATATATATATATATATATATATATATATATATATATACATACACACACACACTCAGTGATGCAGTGTTTGTATCCATGTGCAGCCTTAAGACTTGTATATTCATTTGGCTCTTTGTGATTGTACTTGCAACTGGAATATAAATCCATGTTTGCTTTGGTATGTATGTATATGTTCCTCAAATTTTGTTTAGTATGTGATAAGGTTTTCACTAACCGGACATTGGTGCTTTACTATTTAAGGATCTGATTCACTTGAATCCTGAACTTTTCTTTATATATGTTTGTGTGTGTCTGTCTGTGTTTGTCTCCCACCACTGCTTGACAACTGGTGCTGGTATGTTAACGTCTCCATAACTTAGTGATTCAGCAAAAAGAGGCTGATACAATATGTACCAGGCATAAACTTAAAATAAGTCTTGGGGTTGATTCATCCAACTAAAATTCCTCAAGGTGGTGCTCCAGCATGGTTACAGTTTGATGATTGAAGCAAGTAAAAGATAAAAGGTTTATGTGTGTATGTATATAAGTCTGTACATCTATACGTATGTGTGTATGTATGAAATACATGCATTGAGTTGTTTTGCATAGCTGCCTTCTCCTTTCTCCTTTTCCAGCTGGTCCTTGTTACATAAAAGCTTCATTTGTTCCACCCAAGTGTTCCTCTTCACACTACAATCTGCTAGCTACCCCCTCTGCCTTCATCTGTGTCTTTATGTGACCTTCATTTACTATTCAAAGGAACACTCGGAGTAATGGTATTCATTTCACACCTTATTAGTTTTTATAGTGCTCCCATCTGTGTATGTTGTGTTCTGATACACATGAACTATTAAATTGTTTCTTTTTTTTTGCATGGCGAAATGTGGTAAATTCATAATTTTGCGTGTGTCCCCTTTCTGTATACAATACACAACATATACCTTCTGTATCTTCTTTTGCTTGTTTCAGTTATTGGACTGTAACCATTCTAGGGCACCCCCTTTGAAAGGTCTAAGCCAAATGAATCAAACCCTGTACTTATTTTTCAAAGCCTGGTACTTATTTTACCGGTGTCTCTTTTGCCGAACCACTAAGTTATGGGATGTAACAAACCAATACCAGTCGTCAAGTGGTAATGGGACACACACACACACACACACACACACACACACACACACACACACACACACACACACACACACACACACACACACACACACACACACACACACACACAAAGTTTCCATCTACCAAATTGACTCAAGGCTTTGGTCAGCCTAAGTCTATAGTAGAAAGGATTCTTATTATTATATACATACCTACCTACCTACATTTATATAGCATGCAAACATGGCTATGTGGTAAGAAGCTTGCTGTCACTATTAATTGTGTGTGTGTTTCCACCACTGCTTGACAAAAGGTGTTGATTTTTGTACATCCCTGTAACTTCGCATACCAATATAATATAATAAACTCAAAGTGGTCCCCCAGCATGGTCACAGTCCAATGATTGAAACCAGTAAAAGATACATACATATATTCATATGTATAACCAATTCAATCTTCCTTTCCATTCTGTGTACTTACTTTGTATCTGTTAATCTTTCTCTTTGCTTCTGTCCTTGTTTCATTGTTTTCCCATCTCTTCAAATAATATTCAGTAGAACATCAAGTTACAAAATTTTGACTGATATTTAAACTTATCTCATTCAGGTGCTATGGTAACGACTCTAGCAGACCCTACTAATCCACCTTGCTCATGAAAAATGTGGGAAAGTATCTGTTTCATTAAGTGATTAAGATAAAAATGGTGACTGTAACATAAACCTGTTATGTATTATGGGGAAAGTAGTGAAGTTGCTAAAAGTGACACCTAGCTGGACTAGATGTGTTATTACGCCTGTATAAGTACTTTAACTCTGCTTGCTTTGTATTTTTCATTACCATCATTTTAATGCCTTTTTCTCCCCACTAGTGGAATGACTTTCATGGTTTTACAGCATCTCTTGTACTATTTCTGTTTATCTTATTCCATTTTGACCGAGTGGTCCTACATTCAGAGTCACCTTCACCTTCATCCCATGACCTCCTTGATCTTGTATTTTTCAGATACTTCCCACTATCATCTTTGTATTATTACATGCAATACATAGGACATATTTCCTAGATGGTACATGCATTATATATGATACACATTCTCATTTTTTTTTTCAGTCACCAGCATAACTTGGAACTTAGAAAAGACATATTTCTCAATGTATATAAAGTCTATAAACAATCATGTGCATTTAGGACAAACTTGTTAAATGCTTTTGACAAGCAAATGGTTAATATCTAGCTATCAATTTGGCTCATTTGTACTTTCTTTCATGCATTATACATCACATACTCAAACAGATCATGTTTCTTTTGTCTCTCCAACAATTCAGTTCTTCTACATTCAGTTTCACTATTCTGTAATTTCATACCCTTTGCACCTGCTTCATGCACTCTGCCTTATACCCAAAGAGAGACTATCCCACCCTTATTTATTACACTACCTACTATAGTTATAATCATTTCAACTACCTGCAGCACTAATTATGTGGCTTAGATTGTTTATACAAGTTGTTAGGACAAATGACACTTCTCATTTGCAGTATCTCTTCAAATTCTGGAGAAATAACTTGTTTTACTCTACAATCTTCAACTATCTAGCTGGAATTGAAGGAAATTTATTTAACTGCAGTTTTAGACAAGAGAATATTTGGTGATGTAACAATGTTAAGATTATTAACCATCTTCTAAATAAAGGCTTTTAATGTGGTGGCCATTCTTTCTGATTGTTATTGTTCCACAATCCTAAGAGGTGGAATTGTTGTGGCCCCAGGTCAGTACTGATTAAGTTGGCATTATGATGTAAAGATTTTCAGCAATAGCTGCTCCATCATTTTGTATATAATGGACTACATTATCCAATGTGTCCTTTCTTTTTGTAAGAAAGTGGTTTGAGGGAAGTTTGTTTGCTATTTATAACAGACTGAGTAATTGTATGGAGTCCCTGTTCTTTCATATATTGGCTTGTGATGAAATGGGTAAATTTGCCAGTAATTCCACATCCTAAAAGATGCTGAAATCTTCTTAAGAAATGCAAGAAATCATATTAGTTTGAAAAATTTCAAAGGTATAAAAAGTGCAAACCATATTTGTCAGACATATGAATTGTCTCCATGCTTATTCTGTTCTGGAGGAGCTGGTCTTCTGTAATGAAATTGTAAAAGCATTCAACAAAACAAACAATATCCAAACTATGAGTGTGATGATTGAGAGGTGGAAGAGGAAGAGGTGGTGGCAGCTAAAAAAAAAGGGGGGAGAATGTAAGAGGTGATGGAGTGGAGATATGGGAGAATCAAAAAATAGTATCAAGGGAAAGAAAAATACTTTCAAATTTTTTCATAAACTGGTGATTTCATTTTTCTTTTTTTTTATTTTGATCAACTTTTCTTTTGACTTTCTGTTTCATGAATGTTTAAAAGAACAACAAGAAACAATGATAGCAATTGTTGTTGGTGTGTTTAAGAAAATCGGTAACAAGAGCAAAGATGAGCTCATTTCTTGCTGGTGAGCACACAATAATAATAACTGCATTTATTGTTATTCTAGAAACAACGGCAACAACAACAATAATGACTTACAAAAAAAAACCCAAAAAAAACCCCCCTCCCAAAGAAAAGCAAAAAACATTCCCCCAAAAGAGCCAATTATTGCCTTTGAGGAAATGGTGCAATATCAAACAGCAATTAACTTGAATGAAATGTGGCATATAACATGATCAATAAACACCGTATGTCACATCGACAAACATACAATAATAGCAAGAACAAACATTAATAGCGACAACAACAACAACAACGATCCAGTGAGTAGAAAAGAAGTAAAATGATTAAATCTAGAACAACTAACAATAAAAATCATTACCATAAAGTGGCTCCCAGTAACAACAGCTGTAATTATGAGCCAACAAGAGAATCTTATAAAAAGAAGGATATGACAGGTGTGGCTGTGTGGTAAAGAATCTGGCTTTGCAGCTGTGGTTTTGGGTTCAGTTCCACTGTGTGGCTTCTTGGGCAAGTAGTCCCAGGTTGACCAATGCTCTGTGAGTGAATTTGGTAGATGAAAACTGTTGTGTATATGTGTGTGTATCTGTATGTCTCCCCTTCCTCACACTACTTGATAACCAATATTGGTTTGTTTATGTCTCCATAGTTTATTAGTTCAGCCGAAAAAGACCAGTAGAAAAAGTACTAGACATAAAAATAAGTGGGTGCCACTTTGGCATGTGATCTATGAGGGAGATTACTGTAGAGCATACTTAACATTGTAATTGTATTTTTTCAAAATTCTTACTATTTTAATAACAAGAAAGCCATGTTTCATTTAAGTCTCAGTAAATAGTAATAAGAAATCAAGAATAATCAATACAATAATTAAAATAAGCACATAGATCACCCACCAAATTTAATTTGCTCCTGTAGATCACACAACAAAGTTACACTAATACAAAGTAAATTAAAAAGTAACCTGAAGTAATTTCCCTTTAAATTGTAGATCACATGCCAAAGTAGCACCAAATGAAATATATGTTTGATAATGTAGCCCTACTTACAGTATGTCTGGTAAAAAAAAAGACAAGAGGATGAGAGATCAAATGAAATAATATCTGTTAAGTAATGGGGTCAATTCAAAACAAGGATCTGTTCAGTTTTGCTCACAGATTTTATTGAAAAAACATTTTTTTTAGCTAAACAGTTTGAAACTTTGTAGACGTGTAATTTCTTATGCTGAACACGGTTTACTTTCAACATTTTTGACATTTTCATATTTTAGAAGTTTTTTCATGTAAAAGTTGTATTTGGGTAATTTTAACTAATCAATGATGTGTATTCAGTTGAAGAAAGCTACTGTTGTTTGCGATAATAATCGAAGAGGAACAACTTCCAGGTCATTTCCACTAAATGTCATCACCCTGTTCTATTTCATTTTTGCTTACTGCCTGTGTTTCTTTTTGGTTCTCGCATTGGAGTAACCAGTAAAGATTGAAAAATCAACACCAAGAAGGAAGAAAAAAATAATTAAAATATCTGTAAGTGAAACTAAACAGGACCTAGAACAACACTCTCAAAAATTGTGTGGTTACAAATCATATTATTTTATGTAAATATTTCTCAAGTCCTGAGTAGCTTTTAAAGGGCTGGTGCTTAGTTCTGTTTCCATGGAGAAGAGAATTTGAAAAGCACCCTACCATCCTAAAAAAAAAAAAGGGCACTGAATTATGTAGTCCTGTTATGTACATTGTTTATGAAAATAGAGTGGTTATGATTTGAAAAAGGTCTGGTCAAGTAGAGATGACTTAGGGCTAAACAAAAGCATTAATAGCCATTGTTTTTCAACATGAACAACGTATGAATCAACAGGTATTTTGTTCAATGTTCTCACAATTCTGCCATACAGTATGAACATCTCAACTGCTCATTTCCTTTTCTGTATTAATATGGTGATGACTTAGACCAGTGCAAGATTGATTTAACCTTTTGCTTGTCTTGTGTATTGTGTGGTACACTGGACATATTTCTCTGGTGTCTATGCATCACATATGATACACATTGCCAGTTTTTTACAACCGCCAGAGTAAATGTTGGGCTAATGAAAGGAAAGCTTTATATTACTCAGAATGTATGGAAGCAAGGGCTGACTAAAAGTCTAAAGACAAGCAGGAGTGTTTAGGACAAACTTACAAAAATGTTTTGGGCAGACAAGATTAAGCAATGGAGGTGGATTCAGGGATCTGTCAGTATTTGAGTTGTGATTCCTGGCTTGTAGCCATTTCACTTCACTAAGGAAAGACACGAATGTCACACAATTTCATTTTTTCTTGTGTGAATGTAAGAAATAAGTTATCTTTAGAGAAATCCTAATAACAACAGTAGCAAGGAGAACAAGAATAATAACAACAAAAACAGAAGCAGCTGCAGAAGAATACAACTGCAATAACAAGTAATGACAGCAGGAAACATTGACCACAAACTTGAAGATGAATGATGTTTGGGGTTTAGACATTGTAATCTGTTCCAAATTTTCATTTTGATGGTCAGTTTTAAGCCAGCCTGCCTACTGACCAAAGTTCTTTATTTGTATTAATGTTGGGAGAGGAAGATGTCACATCTGTCCAGTATTACCTCCTTCTCCCTCTACTACCTGCAGTCTTTTGTTGTCTTGGCAACATTTCAACTGATACCAAAGGGGGACTGACTGGACCAGACACATTAAAGCCAGCCACTGCCTCTGGACACATTAATTTGTCCACCAGTTGGAGGTACAGATGGACAAAACAAGGTAATGAGTGGGAGGAAAGGGACTCTTTTTTTCTTTTCTTTGTTGATTCCTGTCCCCCTACCTACCTGATCCCTCTTTTCTCTTTGTAATTCAGGCTTTGATATGGTGTGTGTTTTGTTGAAAGATTTGAGTGTTTGTGGAGATGGTTGTGTGTGTGGTGTGTGGGGATGGGTGATTGTTTTTCCTGTTGGTGGAAAATATATCTATCTATATATTATATCTGTTTACAAATTTACCCTATCTTTATATTAATGTATAGTAGTTATCATAACTATGTAAAAGGTCTCAATGTGATTATTATACTCTGTAACTATTATTATTGTGTTTGGATATATCTTTCTTTGAAGCTATATTTTGGTGTGTTAATAAATGATTAGATGTGTGTTCTCATGCTTAGATGGTGGTGTGTGTGTAGAGAAAGAAAGTGAGAGAGCCAGTAGTAATGGTGGCAGTGGTAATTATGGAGAGGTAATTCATAATGGAATGAGTTTGTGTGTGTGTGTGTTTTGATTGGTTGGGTACAGACTGTGTTGAAAGAAAATGCATTGTGTGTAGTAGCTGGTCCTATAATTGATGGAATGAGTTCGATTATAATTGGTGGTGTGGGACTTCTTGTGGTTGCTTAACTTTCTGCTTCATTGTTTGGACATGCAGAAACCACAAAATTTTGATTAAAAATTGCATCCAATATATATATATATATATATATATATATATATATATATATCTTGTTTCAGTCAATGGACTGTCACCATGTTGGGGTACTACCTTAACTCTTTAGCTAGCATTTGGATTACAGTCAAGCATTTTACTCTTTTACTTGTTTCAGTCATTTGACTGCAGCCATGCTGGAGCACCAACTTTAGTCGAGCAAATCGACCCCAGGACTTATTCTTTGGAAGCCTAGTACTTATTCTATCGGCCTCTTTTGCTGAACCGCTAAGTTAGGGGACATAAACACACCAGCATCGGTTGTCAAACGATGCTAGGGGGACAAACACAAACACACACACATATATATATATGTATATACGACGGGCTTCTTTCAGTTTCCGTCTACCAAATCCACTCACAAGGCTTTGGTCGGCCTGAGACTATAGTCGAAGACACTTGCCCAAGGTGTCATGCAGTGGGACTGAACCAGGAACCATGTGGTCGGAAAGCAAGTTACTTACCACACAGCCACTCCTGCGCAATGTTTATTTATTCAAATTGGTTTGAATTAATCATGCAGTATCTCACTGCTTCTAGATTTCAGTGATGTGATGATGTATTTTTAGAGTGATATTGTATGGACATAAAATATGTAGAATATTTGGGCCTGATATGGCTGATCTAAATGCTAAAGGATTAAAGGGTTTGATTGAGCAAATCAGCCCAAATACTTTTTTTTCTCTTGGTCTCTTTTGCTGAACCACTTCATCCAGCAGCTAGACCTCTTTCGCAACCATCAGTGTCTTCCCTATTTTGAAATTCTGCCATTCTGTAGATAAGATATTTACAGAAAATTTTAAAATCATAAACAATAATGTGTGTGTGTGTATAACAGGATACAATGCTTTTGGTAGTATACAAAATAGTATGTTAGTAATAATTAGCTTAGTCAGAAGAAACGCAGGAATTATTCCTTAGTTTATTTATATACAGGTACAAGATGTCTTCAAATTTTCCAGTGAAACAGAATAAAATAAAATATATACATTATCACATTTAATCCTTTAGGATTTAAACTGGCCATATCTGGCCAAAATATTCTACCTGTTTTATATTCAAACTGACCGGATTTGGCCTTTCACACTAACATTACAATATCATTCTAAAACTTATGTTACCTCATGAAAATCTCACAGCTACAAAATAATGCATGATTAATTCAAAACAATATGAATGCTAAAGAGTTAAGAAATTTTCAAGCAGTTGAGAATGATTATGCCTTTACAAGAATGGGATAAATTCTCAAATAAAATGATGTAAATTTTTTTCTTTACTTCATTTTATTTCACTTATTTGGAAAATTTGAAGAATTTCTATACTTGTATAATAAATAAATCATGAGTACCCTTAACGTAGTTCTCGGGGATATTCAGCATGACACAGTGTGACAAGGCTGACCCCTTTGAATTACAGGCACAACGAAAACAAGAAGTGAGAGAAAGTTGTGGAAGAGTACAACACCCGGTCTGGGAATCGAATCCTATGACCTCGAGTCCGCTGCCCTAACCACTGGGCCATTGCACCTCCACACATACATATACATACATATATATAATCATGTTGAGCTGCAATAAATGTAGGAAATTTTTGGGGGTGTAATTTTGTGTTATGCAAAATGTCAACAACTTAAAAACCTGTTTTGGGCCCTCTTCTTGTCTGTGTAGTAGATTAACATGTTGTGGAAGATAGTGTCCCAGCTCTTTTGAAGCTATTTTGTCTGGTACAGTTATTGTTGGCATTAAACATTGGTTTCCTGTTACTTGAAATCTTGGCAACTGGTACCATCATACACTACAATAATACAAAATTCATAATTGATGATGAAGACTGATGTGAGCATATGCACACACACACACACACACACACACACACACACATCCATACTCTCACTCACTCACTCACTCTATGTTCAGTATAGGTCAAATGGAATATTGATACTCATGTGATATGAAAGGGTTTACAGGAGATGGCTATTGTTTCCAGGGCAAATATTCAATTCTTTTGTCTAGTTTATATAAATGACCTACATTACAATAATAGAAAATTTACAGGGCATGACAGAACAAGACAGAATTTACATTCTTGAGCAGGAGTTTGTAAAATATATTTGTAGTTATTGTGAATATTTACATAAAAGGGGGCAAAGAGTTGATATTTCAGATTCTTGAAATTTTCTGATATCATCTGATATTGTAAAATGCACTCACATACACATATATAAAATGGACATTTTTTTAGTTTCCATTTAACCAAATCTACTGACAAGGATTTTCCCAGTGTGCTAATGATCTTGCCAGTTTGCTACCTTAGTATATTAGTAATAATAATAAGTTAGAAGGTTGGTAGAATAAATGAAGCAATCGCTCCTTAGTTTATTTATATCAAGTTGAGTAAAAAGTAAGCAACGTTTTGAACCGTGAAGAATTTGTACTGGATATTTGCAGAGTTTTAAATTTTTTTAAAACATTTTTTTGCAATTGTCTGATAATGCAGACATAGACTTGCCCAAATGCATCAATAAGTTAACATTGATATTTTTTTCACCGTTGTTACAATCATCTGAAATGGAGCTGTTGAAGCGCAATATTCAAGCAATTCTGCTATTGAACTTCAAAAAAGGATGTTAAGCAGCTGAAGCTGCTCACAATATCAACGAAATGTTTGGTGAGGAGATGACCTGTGAGCGGTTAGCTCAAAAACGGTTTAAACGATTTCACAGTGGAGACCTGAGCCTTGAAGTTTGTGAGCATAGTGGACGCCCATCTGTCATCGATGACAGTCTATTAAAAACTGTCATTGAGAAAGATCCATGTAAAACCACTCTAGAACTGGCAAAAGAACTTCGAGTTAGCCAGAAAACTGCCTGCAACCATTTGCATGCAATCAGAAAATCAAAAAAGCTTGACAAATGGGCACCACATGATTTGAATGAAAATCAGAAAATGTGCAGATATGAAATTTGCTTGTCGTTTCTTCTCCATAACCAGACCAATCCATTTTTTTACTGTATTGTAACTTGCGATGAAAAGTGGATTTTCTGTACAATAATAAAAATGTTCTTCGCAATGCTTAAACCAAAATGAAGTGCTGAAAACCTTCCCTAAACCTGAGCTCTTCAAAAAGAAGGTTATGGTGACTCTTTGGTGGTGTACTGCTGGACTCATCCACTATAACTTCTTAAAACCTGGAAAAACCATTACTGCAGAAACATATTGCCATAAAATTGCCAAAATGAATGGATAACTGCTACTCTTCTGTTCCAGACTGGTCAATAGAAGAGGGCATGACAATGCTTGGCCACACGTTTCACTAATGATACTCCAGAAGTTGAGAGAACTTGGCTACAAAATTCTTCCCCACCCAGCTTATTCCCCAGACCTTTCTCCTATTTGACTATCACTTTTTCAAGCACCTTGATGGTTTCCTATGAAAGAAGGGGTTCAAAAATCAAACCACTACTTTAAGAGTTCATCAGCTCCAGAACTTCAGATTTTTATGTTACTGGAATAAACAAACTTGTAACTCATTGGCAAAAATGCGTTCATTGTAATGGTACTCACTTTGATGAATAAAGTTACCGCATTGTTGAAATAGGTTGTGATGAATTTCATGTTTCGAAACGTTGCTTTACTTTTTACTCAGCCTGATATACAAGTACAGAATGTGTTGAAGTAAAATAAAGTAAAATATTTATGTCATCACATTTAAGGATTTGTTTAACACTTGAGAATGCTTATTCTCAAGCACAAGATAATTTCTTAAAATGTAATGATGAAAATATATTTTTTTTTATTACATTTTATTTGACTTCATTTCTTTTCGTTGGGAAATTTGAAGATTTCCTGTAATTGTATATAAAATATGTTAAGGAGCAATTCCTTCATTTCTTCTGACTAGCTACATTATTATATTACTAATATACATCTGTTATCTCTCATTTGTTTTAGTTATTACACTGCAGCCTTGCTGGGGCACCATCTTGAAGAATTTTTGTTGAATGAGTCGATCCTAGTACTTATTTTTTAAACCTGATACTTATTCTTTTGTTCTCTTTTGTTGAACCGCTAAGTTACAGGAATGTAAACACACTAGCAATGATTGTCAAGCAGTGGTGGAGGATAAACACACACACACACATTGCTGATGGGCTTCTTTTAGTTTCCATCAATCAAATCCACTCACAAGGCTTTGGTCAGCCCAGCCACTACACATTCTTTATTTTCTCTCCTTGTTTCTTTCTGTGTTCCTTTCTGTGGAAGAGCGTAGGCTCGAAACGTTAAAGACTTTTCACTTCCTGAGCATTAAACTAATACATTTGGTTGTCTATACCACCTGTCTTTGTCTTTTGCTTTTTTGTGAATTCTCCCCCTATAGTAGAAGATGCTTGTCCAAGATGCTATTTGGTGTGACTGAACTTGGAACTAGGTGGTTGGCAAGCAAACTTGTTAACATACAGCCATACATGCAGCTCGATCTCTCTTTCTTTCTTTCTCTCTCTCTCTCTCTCTCTCTCTCTCTCTCTCTGTCATATATGTGTGTGTGTGTGTATTTATTTATCATCTTGTTGAGCTGTATTAACTGGAGATATCAGAAATGGAGAAAACTTTATGGGATGAAATTTTACAGCAGGTAAAACCTCAACACCTTAAAAAAAAAAAAAAACCTGTTATGAAACTTCTTAATCTTATAGCAGATTAAGATAATGCTGAAGATATTTTCACATCTCTTTTGAATCTATTTTACCTGGTACTGTTATTGTCTGCACTAAACATTAGTTTCCTGTTATTAGAGATCATACACTACACATTGATACAAAATTCATGATTGATGGAAGAAACAAGCACAGTCATATGCACATACATGTATAATGTTCAGTTTAAGTCTAATGGAGTACTGATGCCAGTGTGACTGTGTGGTAAGAAGCTTGCTTCCCAATCATATGGTTCTAGGTTCAGTTCCATTGTGTGACACCTTGGGTGTCTTCTACTTTAGTCCCGAGCTGACCAAGGCCTTGTGTGTGTATTTGGGTTGATGGAAATTGATTGAAGCTTGTTGCATATATGTGTGTGTCTGTGCGTCTTTGTGTTTATACACTACCACCACTTGACAACCAGTGTTGGTTTGTTTATGTCCCTGTAATCTAGTGGTTTGGCAAAAAAAAAAAAAAAAGACCGATAGAATAAGTACCAAGCTTGAAAAAAACAAACAAACAAAAATACAGGTAGTGGGGTTGATTTATTTGACTGAAACACCATTTAAAGTAATGCCTTAACAAAACTGCATGCAGTCCAATGACTGAAATAAATAACAGATAAAATATATCTTGAAAGGGTTTAGAGCAATGCTACTCAAAGTGGTGGTCTGCGGACTGGTGTTGGTATGCGTCGAGTTTCCAGAAAAGAAGAAACATTATAAAATGCTTATGTAATGTATTATTTGTTTACAAAATATAAGATAAAAAAAAATTGTTAACTTTTATTATATTCATTGTATATATTGTTTCCAGTATAAATTAATATTATTAAGAAATATTACTGGTCCCTGACATATTGGAAAAAAAAAAAAACTGTCAGTATGCCACATCAGATAGTTTGAGAAGCACTGGTTTAGAGGAGATGACTATTATTTCCAAAACATTCAATTCTTTTGTTCAGTTTATATAAATGACCTACATCACAATAATAGAAAATTTACAGGGCATGACAGAACAACACAGAATTTACATTCTTGAGCTGGAGTTTATAAAATATATTTATAGTTGTTGTGAATATTTACATAAAAGGGGGCAAAGAGTTGATATTTCAGATTCTTGAAATTTTCTAATATCATCTGGTATCATAAAACATTTGTGCATTTTTATTGGAGACTTTTCTTTATAATCCAACATTTATCTCGTTTTTATTTTATTTTATTATTTTTTTGCTATTGACACGTGTTTGACTGTATAGCTGAATGGTTAAGACATTCATGTCACAAACATGAAGCTCTAAATTCAATTTCATAATGTGGCATCTTGGGCAAGTGTTTTCTATCATGTGTTTGATTTGATACAAACCTTAAGTGAAATTGAATAGATGGAAATTGTGCAAAAGCCTGTTGGATGAACAGCACTTATAAATCAGAAACCCATCCTTGTCACAATCACACTGAATCTGCTTCATAATTATGTTAATGGTATGAGTGTATGTGGAGTACTCAGCCATTCACCCTACTATTCAATGAGTAAGTAGTGCTTGCAATTGAACTACTGGAATGCATTAATTTATATTTTTGTGCATATATCCTTTTACTTGTTTCAGTCATTTTAACTGCAACCATGCTGGCAACAAGTATAGTGAAGAATTCTGGGTAGGGGTCCACTGAGGATCAGTCCTCAGCCCCCTCTTATTCATCATAGTCTTCCAAGCAGTGATAGGGGAATTCAAGACAGAATGCTCCTGAGAGCTTCTGTATGCTGATGACCTTGTTCTAATAGCTGAGTCACTGTCAGAACTAGAGAAGTTTCAAGTGTAGAAGCAAGGTCTAGAATCGAAGAGCCTTAGAGTCAATCTAGCAAAAACCAAAGTCTAATAAGTAGGAAGGCATACAAATCACAAATCCCTTCAGGTAGATGGCTCTGTTCGATCTGTAGAAAAGCCATAGGTAGAAACTCCATAAGATGTACCCGGTGTAAGCTATGGACACATAAGAAGTGCAGCAATATCAAAGGAAGGCTAACTAGCAAGATAGTTTTTGTGTGTGTGGCAAATGCTCAGGGGGCAGTAAACGTTGAAAATGTGCAGAAAACAGCTTCCGTCACATGTTGGGAAGAAACTAGAAGTAGTTGATAGCTACCATTACCTAGGTGAGCAAGTCAGTAGTGGATGCTCTGAGAGTGTAGCTGCTAGAATTAGAATAGCCTAGGCAAAGTTCAGAGAGCTCCTACCTCTGCTGGTGACAAAGGGCCTCTCGCTCAGAGTAAAAGGTAGACTGAATGACGCATGTAAGCGAACAGCTATGCTACATGGCAGTGAAACATGGGCCAACTGCTGAGGACATGCGTAAGTTTGCAAGGAATGACACTAGTATGCTCCACTGGATGTGTAATGTCAGTGTGCATAGACAACAGAGTGTAAGTGCCCTGAAAGAAAAGTTGGACATATGAAGCATCAGATGTGATGTGCAAGAGAGACAACTGCGCTGGTATGGTCATGTGTTATGTATAGTTGAGGACAACTGTGTGTAAAAATGTCATACCCTAGCAATAGAGCTTAGGACTTGCACTTGTGAAAAACCAGTGAAATAGAAAAAAATCCCTTACTTGAAGAACAAGTAAGGATTGGGACTAAAAGAGCATTTACCTTTTGATCCCAACTCTCACTTGTTCTTCAAGTAAGGGATTTTTTCCTAAGTATGATGTCAATTAGGTAGTGTTGTGCAATGACATGTGGAATGTAAATAATACTCATATATACAGTATGCTTGGCATCCATACAGTTTCTGTCCACCACTCATAAAGCATTGGTAACCTAATAGTAGACATTTGCCTCAGGTGTCATGCAGTAGAACTTAACTTGAAACTACACAGTTGGCAGAAACACATGTTCACAGCTTTCTGATTGTCTTCAGAAAAAAAAAAAAAATCTTGAGCTTTTTCTTATTGCATGTTAATTCAGGAAATTGGTTGTTGATTGATTGTTGAGATTGTCTCGTCCTTTGAAGTCAGATGTAATTGCCGTTTGTTGCTTGTTTACGTTCTCTCAAAGCTATGTTCTAATTATATCTTTTTTAGAATTTATTTTTTTTGTTATGAGTTCCTTGCAGTTTGTTTGTAAAAGTAAAGTTCCTAAAACCATTAACATTTCTAGATACTCACAGCTGTCTCTTCAAACTGAAGTGGGATCGGCATATGTTAGTGTTTCTTAATAATTGCTAGGAGTGGTATGGCTGGTGTAGACTTTCTACAAGAAGTTGGATTTTAACTGTTTGATTTATGTGTCAATTAAATGTTTTGATTTATGTTGTTTTCGTGTTTATTTGACTTAGAATTCTTGTGTTGTGAGTATTGTTTGCATCATTAATAATCTATTTTGTGTGTGTGTGGTAGTAGTAATGGTGGGGATTTTAGTGAGTATGGATGTGCTGTTGCTCAGTAGTGCCTTCTGGTCTAGTTTCATGTGTGATGTAATGCAATGTATGTAACTGCTCCCTTGTTGTAAATGTTTGGTGATCTGGAATGTTATAAGCATCATGATTCTAATTGTTATATTGGCTTTACAAGTATGACACTATCCTGTCATATCATCATCATTTAATATCCATTTCCCATGCTGGCATGGGTTGGACAATCTGACAAGCTGGCCAACTGGAAAACTGCCCAGGCTTCAATTGTCTGCTTCTGCAGCCCAATGCTGCTTTCTCTCTCTCTCTCTCTCTCTTTCTCTCTCTCTCTCTCTTTCTCTCTCTCTCTCTCTTTCTCTCTCTCTCTCTCTATCTCTCTCTTTCTCTCTCTCTCTCTCTCTCTCTTTCTCTCTCTCTCTCTCTCTCTCTCTCTCTCTCTCTCTCTCTCAAATTGTATCATTGCTATCCAGCCGTTCCCTATATACCCATGTTTACCACTTGCTGCATACCCTTCTCCACTCTCTCTCATTCTCCTTTTACATTCTTCTGATCTCCCTGCTCACTCTGTCCAATCCTCTCTACCATCCCACTAACATTCCCCTCCTTGTACCTTGAGGATACACTCTGGCACATCTTCACCATCTTTTCTCTCTCTCTCCCTCTCTCTCTCTGACTGTTCCTATCCCCTCTATCATACTCTAACCTCTCATCACTAGGCACAAAGCCACCTCCCTCAATACTACTCTTCCTCTCAGTTGAGGGGGGGGTCTTGCAAGTTACTTGTTGATCTCATCAGCGCTGGCACTATATAAAAAGCATCCAGTACACTCTGTAAAGTGGTTGGCATTAGAAAGGGCACCCAGCCATAGTAATCATTTCAAAGCTGTCAGTAGAGCTTGGTGTTGTCTTCTGGCTTACCAACACTTATCAAACTGTCAAACTTTTGTCAGCATAGAAAGTAAATGTTAAATGATGATGATGATAGGCTCAGACATGGCTATGTGATTAAAAAACTCACTTTGCAACCACTTGGTTCTGGGTTCAGTCCCATTGTACAGCACCTTGGGCAAGTGTCTTCTACTACAGCTCTGGGCCAGATAATGCCTTGTGAGTGAGTTTGGTAGACAGACTATTTGGATGCCTGTCATATACGAGGGTTGTATGAAAAGTCTTGAGCCTCTAAAACACAATATAGTACAAGACTTCTGATAAAGGTACAAGACATCAAGGCTCAAAGGCCTTGAAGGCTCAAAACTTTTCATACACCCCTCGTATATAGAATACATATATAACACACACACACATACGTATGTATGTATGTATGTATGTATGTATGCATATGTGAATAGTTGTTTGTGTTTGTTCTTCTCTCCTACTGCTTGACAACAAGTGTTGGTTTGTTTACATTTCTGTAACTTAGTGGTTAGGCAAATGACACCAGTAGAGTAAATAACAAACCTAAAAAATAAGTATTGGGCTCAATTTGTTTGACTAAATCCTTCAAGGCAGTGTCCAAGCATGGCCACAACTCAATGATTAAAACAAGTGGAAGAGCAAAGATGATACATAGTTGACAAAAATTATTGCTTAAAAAAATGTGTTAAAATATTTTGGCATGTTTTGGAAGCATCTTCATTGACAGTAAATACAATGCATATTTTTACTCCACTTCAGAGCCATAAATTATTTCAGCCCTTCCCCCAATCAACTCCACAACAGTTGCTAACACTACAAAGTTCAGGTAAGGCCTATATTGGAGTACTGTTTCCACTTCTGGGATGGTGTTACTGATACGCATACGGATATTCTGGGCTACATCCTGAGAAGAGCCACTCAGCTTTTTGGCTTATTCTGGCTTCAGGCCCAACACTGTACAATCTACTCTCTGTCTGTCTCTCACTCTCTGTCGCATTTGTTCCTTGAAGCTGGTTAGTCTTGTATGTATTTTCTTCGTCTAGGGCCACTCAAATACCCCCCCCCCCCCACCACCACCACCACCATAGCCACACAGTAACCACTATGCTCTGTGCCTCCTCCTGAGAACTCTCCCCTCACTCTCTGAAATCTTTTTGGTCATTTGTGTTGTTCCTCTAAGTGTTGAATTGCATTAGTTGAAATGGGACCCCAATAGCATTAAGCTCACTGATCTCAAAAAGCTGATAAACATCATAATCACTTGCTCCTCCCAGACTCGGCAAGTAAAAAAATTAAAAAAGATGTTTATCACCATCATCATCATCATCATCAGTTATTTATTTTTCCAAAATGCTATTTCTATATCCTTTTGTTATATCCTTGTTGCTGCTGTGTCTTCCTTTGATCAATGAAAACTGCACCTGTTTGTGTATTGTATCTTGTCCTTTGATATTGCCTTCAATGCTTTGAGCCCTTGAATAAAGGGTAAGGGGAAGAGACCCCTTCAGTCATGAATGACCATGGGATTTTACCTAGAAAGTTCCCCTCCAAGGTGCAAGTCCGGGCAAGGTAGTTGTTGTAATGAGAGATAGACTGGTCTGTGTAAAGTATTCATATTAATGATCCAAGTGAGTTCGAAAGGTTTGGAGTTGAGTGAAGTTTGTGCTAGTTCGGAGTGAAGTCGGAAGGTGTTGGTTGGTTAGTTCACTAGGAATATTGATTGTTAGTTTGTAAAGAGATTTGTCAGTTCATTACATTGTTGCTACTATTGTCTGATGTTGTGATGAGAGTTACAACACCCCCTTGCGAGAGAGACTGGTCCGAGTAAAGTATAAATAGTAACGATCCGAGTGAGTTTGAGAGATTCAGTCATGGGAAGAGATTCAGAGAAGATGGAAGGTGTCGGTTGGTTAGTTCACAAGGAATATTGATTGTTGGTTTGTTAGTTCGTTACTGTTGTCTGGTTATCTTATTTATTGTACGTAACAAATTACATTACAACAGTTGTTTGTGGAGGACCAGCAGTCACCCATGCATACCAGTCTCCCCTCTCCATACTACTGATGTTGTCCAAGGGAAAAGCAAAGAGTGATACAGCTTGGTACCAGTGACTTCACAGCTTATTTCTACAGCTGAATAAACTGGAGCAATGTCAAATAAAGTATCTTGCTCAAAAACACAACCTGGTCTGGGAATCAAGCTCACATCCTCATGATTGTAAACCCAATGCTGTAACCACTTAGCCATGCGCCAAATAAAAGATATTATTATTGTGGCAAAAATGGTTACACTGAAAGGCCCTACTCTAAGTTTTCGCCTATAAATTGGAAAGCATGAGGGAGGGCTTGTGCTTTAGACAGTCAGGGTAATCTTGGATCAGTGGGGTTTCTTGATTGGCCCTAGTTGGAGTTTATCCTACATCAGCAGCCTTTATGTAAATCCCCACTCAAATTGTTGTCTGTCAATGTGATGTCTCCTTCATCTATATTCCTGTGGTTAATAAAAGAAATTATTATCAGCAGTGGTGATGATGCTTTATTTTATTTGCTGCAGAGGCATTGGAGGAAGGTTACATGTAGTGTGTGGGTTTTCATAAGACAGTATGAAAAGAAGTAAAATGAGATGGGAAAAATAATAATAATTTTAAAATCGTTACATGTGTTTAATTATCCAGAAATGTCACACTTGAAAATGCAACAGAATAAGTATATATTGTAAATAGATTGGTAGATTTCATACAACATTCTACATTATGTGTAACATGTATTTTCCCATCCAGAGTTGTATAGATAGTATTTGTTATCTTAGTTTATGTTAGGTTTAAAGTATGGAAGTATATATGTGTTTTATATGCACAAAATCAGCCTCAAACTCTCTCTCTCTCTTACACACACAAACACACGGCTCTAGTTACTAATCCTCACCATCCTGACTCCCCAGTTCCTATTAAGGTATCTCTTTCCTCTTTCCCCACCAATCTCTATTTCCACTCTCTGCTCCCAAAGCAGCTGCTGTTTAAGCCCACAACTGCTTATGTGGCATGTGATGTTTGAATGACAAAAAAGACAGACAGAAACCAAAAGGACAAAAAAAAAAAGTGAAAAGAAGAAATTAGACCCTAGGTGATGGATGAATCCCTTTCATGTTCTGATGATAGCAGGTCACTAAGCCGGGGAGAGTGGGGGGGGGATTCAACCACAGCTTTCAAATGAATGGGTGGTATACTATTGTTTAATCAGAGTAGGTGGGCCTGGTGGAGGTAGTGGTGGTAGTGGCGAGCTGTAGTGCATGTGCCAGAATAAATTATGTACATATTTAATTCGCACGTTTCCTTCTCATCATACATGCAAATGATGCAAATAATAATCACTGGAGTGTAATTTATCATGTTATCATATAAGAGAAACATGAAAATTGCATATTTATTACTATTATTGTTCATTATTATTATTATTTGGCAGAATTGTGAGACAAAAAAGTACTTAGAGTATTTCTTCCTGCAAAGGTCAAATTTTGCCTTTCATCCCTGCCTTCCTGAGCTAGTTTTCCACCACATTTCTTAAAAATTGTGGTAGAGGCCTTGGTCTTGGGACCACTCATGTCTAGAAACTGAGGTTGGGGGTAAGCAAGGGCATGCTCCTCGTAGAAAATCCAGCTTCAAAAAAGCCTCATGATAGCAAAGGAGAATGGGCACCAGCCAGCCCAAAAGTTGGGGTGGGCTGCACCTGCCTACCTCGGTTGCTATGGCATTGAGGTAGATTTGGCCACTCCTGTTAATGGGGACAAAATTTGGATTCAAAACACTGGATGATGATGATGATCCATATAGGACTTGATAAAATAAAGTACAAGTCCAGTACTGGGTTGATATAATTGACAAATGCCCTCCCTACCATATTTCCGGCCTTGTATCTATGTTAGAAACAATTATTAATAGAATCTTTAGTGCATCAGACAAATTACTTGTGGTATTTGTTCTAACTCTACTCTTTATTCTTTGAATCCCATTGAGGTCACTTTTACCTTTCATCCTTTTGGAATTGATAAAAATAAAGTACCAGTCAAGTACTGGGTTCAATGATATAAACACACTCCCTCCACCAAAATGTCAGGCCTTTTGCCTACCTGGAATGTCATCAGGCACTGGCTGCCTTCTAATAGTTGGGCAATGAGGTTGATGGAAATCCTACATTAGCAGTATGTAGAAAGCTAGTGGTGGATAAGAGCAATAATGTCCTTGGGGAAACTCTAGATGTCAATGCAGATGAACTAGCTGTTCCATTTTAGATGACTTACAGGTCCAATATTACTATGGATAACTTAGCGAAATCCTTGGCCTGTTAGTGCTATTGAAGAGTACTGCCAGTTCAAGATAAACTTTACAGGCATGGAAATGTTGCCAAGTGGGACACTTTGATATGCACATTGTAATTAAACCATATTGCACATATTCATGTAGCATCTGAACATTGCTGACATGTGGAGTTATGTTGAACAGCTGTTATCACTTGTAGGCTGAATCTATTGACTGAATCTTTTACAAAGCAGGGCAGGTGGTGTTGACAACTATTAATTTTCCCCTAAATTTTCCTTTAAGTTTTAAGTAAAATGACCAAGCATTTTGTTTTTATAGATACAGGTTAGGCTGTGTAGTTAAGAAGCTTGCTTTTCAACCATATGGTTTAGGATTCAGTTCCACTGCGAAGCACCTTGGTTAGATGTATTCTGTAACAATCCTGGGCTGACCAATGCCTTGTGAGTGAATTTGGTAGATGGAAACAATGTGGAAGCTCATCACACCCACACCCAAATGTATGTGTTTCTCCCACCACCACTTGACAGCCAGTGTTAGTTTGTTTACATCCCTGTAACTTAGCAATTTGCCAAAAGAGAATGATAGGATAAGTACCAGATTTAAAAATTAGTACTGGAGTTGATTTTATTTTGTCAGCTTAATGTGACAGTCCCATGAAAGGGAAGAATGCTACTGTTATTTAACCCTAGGAAACACTGTTTCTTGTTGGACTTGACACATTTCCTGTGTCTTTATGTTTTCAAAGTGGAGACAAGCACTTCCACCCAGCAAAGCCAACATCCAGAGACTAGTTTCAGAGTCATTGCTCATCATCAGTCTGGAGTAACATGGCTTGCTAGCTGTCGATGCCTATCCGCCTTTGAAAACATATATATTTCAAGTGAAATATATTCACTGATTTTTGAAAATAGAAATAATACATATACAAATAATCCAACAGGAAATGGTGTTTCCTAGGGCTAAATAACAGTAGCATTCTTCCCATTCATGGGACTGTCACATTAAGTTGACAACATACTGTCACTTTATCGTGCTGCTACTGCATAAATCTCTCTGAGAGATTTAGAAATGTATTATTTGGAGTTGATCTGTTTGACTAAATCCTCCACAGGCAGTGCCTCGTCATGATCACAGCCCAGTGCCTGTAACAAGTAAAAATTAGATGACATCAAAACAGGAGACACTGATGTGGAAAGTGTCATCTGTCTTCACTACTTTACAGAATAAGAACAAGAAAAAAAAAAGCTTAATAAACAGACATGATATATGGTTTTGCTTTTCATTGGATACTTATATTTTCCCTAAGAAGAATGGCAGGAAATCATTTCCTTTGCTATGGAAAAGAAGTGAATGGCCCATTAATATAAAGCTTCTGTGATCATTAACATTGTTGCAATAAATTTTAGACAGTTGATCCAGGCAGAGGAATAGAATGCTGGACTATAGACTATAAAATTCAGATGCTGCCATGTTTGGCTTTGAGTGTCATTAAAATAAGTATTATGTTCTGCTTGTTTTGGTTGACTTTTACACCTCTTCTCAGTTTTTTAATAAATTGTAAAATGAACATTGTTTTATTTTGGGATGGTCATTTTTCTTTTTTTGTTTTTGGTTTTAGCCAAATAATCACATACTCGTTCTTCACTTCAGATTTATCATTGTTCTTATTTTATTGTCCCTTGTCTGAAAACCTTTTGTCACACGTCCTGTCACCTCTTCAGCGACTCTCCATCCCATGTGTTTCCTCTTGTTCTGTTTGAGTCCATTGGACTAAACAGAACAGGAGTAGAGATGTGTGAAGAAGTGACGGGATGTGTGACGAAAGATTTTCAGACAAGGGACAATATATTTTGTACAAAAATAAATCTGAAGTAAAGAATGAGTATATAGTGCATGTGTTTATTTGACTAAAAAAACAAAAAAAAAACCAACAAAAGACCATCCTGAAATATGACAATATCTGTTTCAACACACGATTTCACATCAGGGATCTTGTAAAACAAATACATAAATATAAAATGAACATTTCTCATATAGATATTTCTTTTGGCTCTCTGATTAAAAACAAAGAAATTACATGAGTGACTGTTGTTGAATCTTAATGATTTTTATTTTATAGGGGCACTGGCATCGATCTCACTTGGCTTGCTGGGTCTTCTCACGCACAGCACATTTCCAAAGGTCTCGGTCAGTAGTCATCGCCTCGGTGAGGCCCAATGTTCGAAGGTCTTGCCTTACCACCTCAGCCCAGGTCTTCCTGGGCCTACCTCTTCCACAGGTTCCCTCAACTGTTAGGGTGTGGCACTTTTTCACGCAGCTATCCTCATCCATTCTCACCATGTTCAGCTTTTCTCTCTGAACATAAGAAGCATCAGTTGTGGTGTGCAAGAGAGACGATTGCGCTGGTATGGACATGTGGTGAGAATGGATGAGGATAGCTGCGTGAAAAAGTGCCACACCCTAACAGTTGAGGGAGCCCATGGAAGAGGTAGGCCCAGGAAGACCTGGGCTGAGGTGGTAAGGCAAGACCTTCGAACATTGGGCCTCACCAAGGCGATGACTACTGACCGAGACCTTTGGAAATGTGCTGTGCGTGAGAAGACCCGGCAAGCCAAGTGAGATGGGTGGCACATGGGATGCACCATTTTTGTGAGTGGCCGTTGCCAGTGCCGCCTGACTGGCCTTCATAGGATTTTCGAGCGAGATCGTTGCCAGTGCCCCTGGACTGGCTCTTGTGTGGGTGGCACATAAAAGACACAATTTTGAGCGTGGCCATTGCCAGTACCGCCTGACTGGCCCTCGTGCAGGTGACACGTAAAAGCACCCACTACACTCTCGGACTGGTTGGCGTTAGGAAGGGCATCCAGCTGTAGAAACTCTGCCAAATTAGATTGGAGCCTGGTGTTGCCATCCGGTTTCACCAGTCCTCAGTCAAATCGTCCAACCCATGCTAGCATGGAAAGCGGATGTTAAACGATGATGATGATGATGATGAAACTCCCCCAAAATAGGTGTTGAGCCATAGAGGTTTATATATATATATATATATATATATATATATAATAATAATATTAGGGACAAAATCCAAAATTACAGGTAAAAACTCAATTAAAATCAATTTATAAAAAATTAAAATTAAATTGAGCTTTATAGATAAAATATATATAAAATATATAGTTTTAGGGAAAATAACCAAGTTTCAAGAACTCATCGAGGAAAATCCACTATCACATATAGAAAAATTAATAATTAAAAGCACAATAAATGAGTATAATATAAAGTAAAGTAAATATCATAAGATAAATATAATAAAAAGATTACACATGTTTCATAACTAATTTTCAAATAGAAAAGAAATTTAAATCGATTAAAATCAATTGAAATTATCGAAAATAAATTCTATTCAAAAATATAGCTACTCGTCAGATCGTAAGTAGAATAATAATTAGATATATATATCTCAACCAACAATAAGTACCAAATGAATTAATATGAAATACTTATTATATAAAGATAGAAAAATTATTAAAAATATCATATCAAAATAATAACTATTCAATAATCATCCCTTCCTCCATTATAATAACATGTATCTATATATATAAAAATGGGAATGTCTGTCTGTCTGTGTGTTTCCCTAAAACTCGAGAACTACACAACCAATTTCATTCAAATTTTACACATGTCTTACTTAGGGTTCCGGTTGTGTTTTAGTCAAAAAAAATTTTTTAACTTCTTGCATAGTTCGAGCCGACAGCAACATCATATCTTCTCCACTATTTAAGTATTACATGTCAAAAGTGAAACAAAAACACTCATGTCAAATACTTTCACTTTAAAAATGAAACTATTCCACTAACTGAAACAATCACATTTCGATACTGTAATGACAGATACTTTCACTTTAATGGTGTGTGTGTGTATATATATATATATATGTACAGAGAGAGAGAGAGAGATGTATATATATACATATACATGTATATGTACACGTATATGTATAGATATATATATAGATATAGATCTATATGCATACATGTATATGTATACATATGTGTAGATGTATATATATAGGTGTACATCTAATATGTACACATATATAAATGCATACAGATATCTATACATATATACACCCATACACACACACACATATATATGCACACAAACACACACATTAGTCATTTGTTTTCTTATCCAAAACTACGTCAGAAGTATTGAATGGATCTTTAAGAAATTTGGAAATTATATTCTATGCATAATGGCCATAACCCGCATGAAAATTCATATATTTTTGATGTTGATGAAATTTTAACCATACAGATTACACACAAATAAAGTAATATTTCTAAAATTTTTTCTTCTTAGAAGTTACAAAGACCCCTTCATGGGGACTTCACACCCACAATTTAGTCATTTTTCCTAAGCAAAGATGAATACAGTTGTACCATTGGTAGCTATAGGGTCACCCGAACGTAACAAATGAGCATTATTTGTAATTCAACGGTACAACAGTGTAAGACTATCCTTTCAGATATACTTACATTGTGATTTCTGCAATGTGGTGCATAAATTGTCAAGTAAATGAGACTCATCTTTGCCTCCACTGATTCACTTGCAAAGTGATGAGTAAAATTATTTCGTTGCAGACCTCCTTTGAGTCTTTTTATTACCACTGCGACACATATAGTCTTAGGCCAAAAAAATTTTAAACTTCCTGCATAGTTCGAGCCCACAGCACTATCTTATCTCCTCCACTATTTCAGTATTATGTGTCAAAATGAGACAATAACATCACTCTACTGTAATGTCAGATACTTTCACTCTAACACTGAAACTATTCCACTATTTCAGTATTACCTGTCAAAAGTGAAACAATAACATGTCGCTACTGTAATTTCAAATATTTTCACTTTAATATTTTCAATTTCATACTGAAACTATTAAAGTGAGACTATACTCTCACATATATACAAGCATACTATAAGACCCAAGTAAAAACATTCCCAACAATTCAACTTCTCTGGTTGACATTAACACCCCCACCCCCAATAGGGGCCTTCATTCCCACATTTTAGAGCTCCATGAGCTCCATTTTGCAGGAGCAGAATCTTTTTTACAGGTTCCAGAAGACTGAAATTTTGGAATATGCGCATAAAGATCAATAGTATGGGATACATGTCTCATGATTAGAATTTTTTTAGGGTGTGTAAAGAGGGAAAGAACCCTCATGTGCAATTTTGATGAAATTCGAATCATATGTATTCCAGTTCCTTACAGAAAATATAACAGAAAAGTCTCATTTTTCAATTGCATGTAACACGGGCAACGCCGGGTATCTCTGCTAGTATTCATCATCATCATCATCATCGTTTAACGTCCGCTTTCCATGCTAGCATGGGTTGGACAATTTGACTGAGGACTGGTGAAACCGGATGGCAACACCAGGCTCCAGCCTGATCTGGCAGAGTTTCTACAGCTGGATGCCCTTCCTAACGCCAACCACTCAGAGAGTGTAGTGGGTGCTTTTACGTGTCACCCGCACGAAAACGGCCACGCTCGAAATGGTGTCTTTTATGTGCCACCCGCACAAGCCAGTCCAGGGGCACTGGCAACGATCTCGCTCGAAAATCCTACGGGAGCCTGTCAGGCGGTACTGGCAACGGCCACGCTCAAAATGGTGCATCTCATGTGCCACCCGCACAAGAACCAGTCCAGGGGCACTGGCAACGATCTTACTTGGCTTGCCGGGTCTTCTCACGCACAGCACATTTCCAAAGGTCTCGGTCAGTAGTCATCGCCTCGGTGAGGCCCAATGTACGAAGGTCTTGCCTCACCACCTCAGCCCAGGTCTTCCTGGGCCTACCTCTTCCACGGGTTCCCTCAACTGTTAGGGTGTGGCACTTTTTCACGCAGCTATCCTCATCCATTCTCACCACATGTCCATACCAGCGCAATCGTCTCTCTTGCACGCCACAACTGATGCTTCTAATGTTCAGCTTTTCTCTCAAGATACTTACACTCTGACAGGTATTCACATTGACATTACACATCCAACGGAGCATACTGGCTTCATTCCTTGCGAGCTTACGTATGTCCTCAGCAGTTACAGCCCATGTTTCACTGCCATGTAGCATGGTTGTTCGTACGCATGCATCATACAGTCTGCCTTTTACTCTGAGTGAGAGTCCCTTTGTCACCAGCAGGGGTAAGAGCTCTCTAAACTTTGCCCAGGCTATTCTTATTCTAGCAGCTACACTTTCAGCGCACCCACCCCCACTACTAACTTGGTCGCCCAGATAGCGGAAGCTATCGACTACCTCTAGTTTTTCACCCTGGAATGAGATAGAAGTTGTTTCCTGTTTGTTTACAGTCTTTATTGCACCTGAACACATAAATTATCATTGTTTTAAATACAATTTGAACGAAGTTTAAGTTTAAAATAATAATGAAGATAAAATTAGTACATATTTAACCGGTGTAATAGTTAAAGCTATACTATTTAAAGCTAAAGACGTTTATTTAATTATAATTAAAAATCAATTGAATAATAGAAAAATACAAGATTATTTATTTCTACAAACGTAATAATAAAAATATGAATGAAAAATTATGAATGGAAAAATTATGAATGAAAAAATTTGGAAAGAAAAAATTAAGAATAAAAGATTAAACTTTATATATATATATATATATACAAAGTTTTAATTTTAAAAAAACCTTTAATGATATTATAAACTATAAAGATTAATTATTAATCAAATATTATTAATCAAAGATAATCGAAAATATATCAACACTATTCAAATCGAAGTTCTAATATTATGTTGAAACGAAACTATAACTTCTAAATAATTTAGTGTTAAATAAGTTATCTATTAAAAATAATCTATAAAAAAACAAATGAATAATATAAAAAACAAGAATACATATTATTTTCAAATAGTAGAAAATCTTTAGCAAAGTAAAAAAACAGTACTTATCCAAATTTTTCCATAATTCATTTATTGTGCTTTTAATTATTAATTTTTCTATATGTGATAGTGGATTTTCATTGATGAGTTCTTGAAATTTGGTTATTTTCCCTAAAACTATATATATATATATATATATATATATATGTTGCTTGCTTTTAAATTCATTTTTCTAAGCTAGCATGGGTTAGGAAAATATATCATTGAGGTAGTGTCTCAAAGTCAGATGCCCTTCCTGCTGCTAACCGTTACCAATTTTTGAAGTAAGGGATCTTTTCTTCCACTTGTCTTTGAAGGTGCAAATCCACTGAACAATTTGTTGCTAAGAGAAATGACAATGTCATTTCTTATATCTCAACAATATCTAGAGAAGTGGAAATGTAAGGAAAGACACACTGGTTGATGTAGCCTTAGATATATTTATTGTCATCATTATCGCTTTCTTTTAATGTCTGTGCTTGCATGGGTCAAGGAAGAGTTTCTATGGCTGGATGCTCTTCTTGTCACCAAACCTCACTTGTTTTTTTAAAGCAAGGTAATATTTCCCCATAACATGTTTACATGGGACATTGAAAACAAACAACACTGCATGCATGATGGTGATGCTCATTTACAACTACCACATTGTTAAGACAAGGAGAAACACACACACACACACACACACACACACACACACACACACACACACACACACACACACACACACACACACACACACACACACACACACACACACACACACACACACACACACACACACACACACACACACACACACACACACACACACACACACACACACACACACACACACACACACACACACACTCTCTCTCTCTCTCTTTCTCTCTCTCTCTCTCTCTCTCTCTCTCTCTCTCTCTCTCTCTCTCTCACATACACACATGACTTCTCTCAGTTTCTGTCTACTAAATTCACTCACAAAGCTTTGGTCATCCTTGGGTTATGGTAGAAAACACTTGCCCAAGGTACCACACAGTGGTATTGAACCCCAAAGCCACATAGTTAGGAAACAAACCTCTCAATTGCACACTCTTTCCTGCACCTATCATATTATATCTGAAAAATAAAAGAGGTGCTGTTCATGCTTAGATGTGCTTGACCATAGACATACTAAACCATGACAACAACAGCAACAATAATAACAATAATTTTTACATCTACTTTTTCATATTAACACAGGTTAGTTGAATTTTTACAGTGTGCATTAGTTCTTTCTTGGAATTATTGCCTTTCTAGACAGGTCAGGAACCATATCTTACTCATATGTCCTATATGTTGACATGAATTCCTTTTCTAATGCAAACTACTTTACTGAATGTACTGGATTCATTTTATTTTACTTCTAACCATAGAAAGGTTATCTTGTCCCCAGCAAGATTAAATAGTTTTCTCTACTCTGTTTTGTCTCTATTTATTCACCACCCAATTGAAGTAATAATAATTACTGTATAATTTCCTAAAAATTAGGTCATTTCTATAAGGTTGTCGAGAGAATTTTAATTCTCTTTTCTGGTTGAATCAATCATGTGACGAGTAATTCTTTCCCATAGCGCATTTTTGTTATGACTGAGTTTTATTCCTTTCTGCTGTAGAGCAAATTAAAAGATTTAAAGCTTAACTTTAGAATATATGTACTAGTGTTGGCTTTGTATCCATTCTGATGTGCACTCAGGTAACACTGGTGGATAAAGAAAATTTAGTTCAGTTTGAAGATTATATATATATATATATATATATATATATATATATATATATATATATATATATATATATACACCCTCACTTTTTTTTACATGTGTGTGTGCAAAGAAGTATTGCAACCTATTTAAATTTAAATGTCACATAGGTGAATTGTTGTTTTGGCAATATTTGCTTCAGGATAATTATCTAATTAAAGTACTATCTTCTGTCAAACAACAATCCCTACTCTCTCTCTCTCTCTCTCTCTCTCTCTCTCTCTCTCTCTCTCTTCTTCATTTTAACTTATAACCTTTTGGAAACAAACTTAATAGCATTTGGGACTCAGCTGATTCACTGACCCATAATTTCAATTTGAGGTGAAATTGTGCTCCAGGATCTGAATGAACTTTGACCTTATCTTTTAGTTATGGCTTATACCTTTAGGTAATTAAAAGTGGTTTGATTTTATTTGTGTGTGCCATACAAATTAGTTAAATGAGTGAATTTCTATGTCACCTGTGCTGTGTTTAATTCCTGCACCCAGGGAAGAAAGGTGAACTATTTCTTAGGAGTTTTAACCCTTTTGCAACCATATTTCTCATGAAGTACATAACCCATGTCTTTTAAGTGATTTAAAAATTAATTTGGTATAAGATGGCTTTTAATAAAATTATGAGGGAGCATTTTAGTTTAAATAGACACCATTTTAAACAATTTCCTAATGCCAACTACTTTAAAGTGTACTGATTGCTTTTTACAGAATTTTTTTTCAATATCAAAATGTATGAGGAAACAAAGTCTAGGTGTGGGAAATATCCACACCCAACATTTCTTTTTCACGATTAAATTCCAGTATAATTTTAATCTACACCTAAAATGCATTTGTAGAAAATTTCATTAAAAAATACCCATTTTTCTAAAAGCTACGAAGAAACAAAGTCAAGACATGTGAATTGTCTGAAACTCTTCTCACTCTATTTATAAAAAAACATTTTCACAACAGATTCTAATATAATTATAATTTAATCATTTCATAAATTAAAAAATGAATTGAATTGCAATGATTTTCAATGTAAAATGATATTAGAGGACATGAACACCAATTTGATATGTAAAAGAGCAACTGATCCACTATTGGGACTGTTGCAGTTTCCATTCTCAAATTGTTGTTTATAAAAAACAATTATGCTAATGTTTATAATTTTATAAATGTTAAAATAGAAATAAAATAGTCAAATGGAAAAAAAATAAACTAATTAGCTTCCTCCATGTTTATTCTTTTTCTTTTCTTTGTCTCTCTCTCTCTCTCTCTTTCTCTTTCTCTCTCTCTCTCTTTCTCATACATGGTTATTTTGGTTTTAATGTAAATTAGTCATATTTTAGAATCTTCTGTTTTATGTGGGTTCATGTTTGTGTAAAGCAACTTGTAGAAGATGAGGCATCTACTTTACAAGTCGATTGCTTAGTATAAAACAGTGGAGTGCTTTAAAATTATTTATTACTGCAGAGAGATGAAATATAAGTAACATTTGAAGATCTGAAGATTTTAAAGCAAAAATTTAAATAAAATAAAATTGATAATAAACCCTACCTTGTTTCCTAGTCTCTCCCCTCCCTCTCAATTTTCCCTTCCAATTCCAGGTCAGTTTGGTGCTTTTTTCACAAAATTATTTTGTCGATATGTATTCAGAGCAGAGTCTAGATAATCACCTTAATGAAGTGGTCAATTATGACAAAATTATGCATTGAATTTGTTATTTTGCCAAGATCATGTTTCATAAACTCATCACACTACATACAAAATTGCAAGTCTCACTTTCAAACGGAACTTATTAGAATGTTAATGCAGTATTATAGATTCAGACACAGCTGATATTTTTGTTCCAGTAGATGACTTGTTAAGGATCAGTTACTTTTAAGTCAGACTAATCAATTGAAAGATGGATGGCTGTGAAGTCTGTAAAAAAATAAATGATCAGTTTCATGTTGACCTCATAGTTGTTTGTTAGCTTTCTGATGTATAAAATCAATATTTTCCTAAATCATTCTCGGTTGTGTAAAGCATTTTTTATTTCATTTGTGCAATTTTGTCATCATCATCATCATAACAGAACAAGTTCGTAGTTTCTAAAGAGTTTCAGAGACAAAAATAACTGGTAGTCCAATATTTTCAAGTGAGCAGAGCTGCTTTTCTTTAGGGCACATGTTGAGAGAATTCGTTTCCATAGAGCTGAAATCTGGTCTATGTAGGAGCTTCAAATCATGTTGGAGGAATGTACTCCAGGCTTCTCATAAAGGCTCAAAACATCTCCTGACATGAACACAAGACCAAAGAGATTTACTGACACTGTCCACCTATTCTTTTATTCTTTTATTTGTTTCAATCATGTGATTGTGGCCATGCTGGAGCACCGCCTTTAGTCGAGCAAATCGCCCCCAGGACTTATTCTTTGTAAGCCTAGTACTTATTCTATCGATCTCTTTTGCTGAACCGCTAAGTTACGTAAACACACCAGCATTGGTTATCAAGCGATGGTGGGGGGGGGGAGGACAAACACAGATACATACATATATATATATATATATACATATACACGATGGGCTTCAGTTTCCGTCTACCAAATCCACTCACAAGGCTTTGGTCGGCCTGAGGCTATAGTAGAAGACACTTGCCCAAAGTGCCACGCAGTGGGACTGAACCCGGAACCATGTCGTTGGTAAGCAAGCTACTTACCACACTATTATTGTTACTCAATGCAGAGTATGTTTTGCTGGCCACTGCTATCATGCTGCACACAAGGCACATTAGATGTTATATTTGGGGGCTCCTGCACCCACTAGCATAGCTAGAGTGTGTGCTGCCTGGGGTGGCTCTTCTGTTTGCCGTCCCTGGACCCCACAAAAAACACATATTGCCTACAGCAGACCTAAAAGTGGTGCCCCTTTAAAAGTGCTGCCTGGGGCAGACCCCACCACTGCGATACTAGTGCCTGCACCCTAATAATGGATGAAGGCTATTCAGTTACATTGATATTTATTGGCAGAGACACACAACACAAAAGTGATGGGGTCAGAGATACCTGGTACTACATGGTGAAACAATCCTAAGTTGTAACCACTTAAATAAGGATAAGAAGAGATAGAATGGCCAAATAGAATACATTTTTTTTTTTTCATCAGTTATAAACTCCAATCACTGTGGGTACTTTTTGGGGTTTCTGAAGGAAACATTCTACTCTATATTGCCTCAGTTCACCTACATATCAGGAATTGGGTATTGGGGAATATTATCTGTGGTAGTCTGATATGTTTTTCACAAGTAAGAATTATTTCATCTACTTAACACCATCAAACCAGATCTAAGCACTGACCCTTACAAATCTTACTAGCACTCCAGGCGAATTTATATTATAATGGGGTTGATTCAGCAAATGGGTTCAGTTCCTTGTTGAAGCCAGTTTTACTTCACTGCTGTGCATATTATTTCCCTTCTAAGAAAACAATTACTTATAGAATAAAATCAAAGCCAGTCTGTCTGTAATATATATTATTTTGCTCTTGCATGACCATGGTGGTAAAGCTTTAGGGATCTTGTTAAATTTTCTTTTATCCACTTGAAATATTTCAACTTTCCACCAGATTATTTTCAAAAAATATAATCTTGCATACTGATGATGAAAATTGCATTAACTTCTTTTTCTTCTAGGAATTAATAATAACTGAGCTATATCAATGTAGAAAAAAAAAACCCCTGTAAATTTGAAATTCTTGAAGTGGTTGGAAGAAATTTAACAAGATCTAAACCTTAAGAAATTTTAATATACTGTACTTCCAGCATTATTGTCATATCAGAGGGAAATACATTCGGCTGAACTTGAATCTGTGATTCCAGTAAAAGTACAGTACTCAACCATTTAGATAGGGTTTTTTTTTACGCACGCACGCACGCACGCACGCACACACACACACACACACACACACACACACACACACACACACACACACACACACACACACACACACACACACACACACACACATGCAGGCGCGCGCACGCACACACACACACACTCTATGGGTAACATAATCACAATTTAAAATTTATTAATCATCTTATGAATAATATAAAGAATATAAATGTTGTTTCTATGGCAGATTGTCTTTGATTTCATTCCATTGTTAAACATGTTCATTAATATAGACTATAGCAGTATAATATTATAGATCATAAAAATAATTATAAAATGTTTTATTTACAGAGCTGGAGACAGGCATACAGTGTGGTCTTCATGTGTTTAGGGAAAGCATTAGAGATGTAAGTAGACCTATTTCATCTTTTGCAGTTAATGGTTATTGTTTAACCCTAGGTCAGCTCTTTTTTGAACAAACCTATTTTAATATACTGTACTTCCAGCATTATTGTCATATCAGAGGGAAATACATTTGGCTGAACTTGAATCTGTGATTCCAGTAAAAGTACAGTACTCAACCATTTAGATAGGGTTTTTTTTTACACACGCACACACGCACGCACGCACACACACACACACACACACACACACACATGCAGGCGCGCGCGCGCACACACACACACATGCAGGCGCGCGCGCGCGCACACACACACACACACTCTATGGGTAACATAATCACAATTTAAAATTTATTAATCATCTTATGAATAATATAAAGAATATAAATGTTGTTTCTATGGCAGATTGTCTTTGATTTCATTCCATTGTTAAACATGTTCATTAATATAGACTATAGCAGTATAATATTATAGATCATAAAAATAATTATAAAATGTTTTATTTACAGAGCTGGAGACAGGCATACAGTGTGGTCTTCATGTGTTTAGGGAAAGCATTAGAGATGTAAGTAGACCTATTTCATCTTTTGCAGTTAATGGTTATTGTTTAACCCTAGGTCAGCTCTTTTTTGAACAAACCTATAATCATAGTATTACAACTGGAACGATTTTGTTTTTCATTCAGATATGATGTATCTAGGACATATGCAGTCCTTTCTTTTGTTCATTTTTTTTGAAAATGGAAATGTGAGTTGAGGGGAAATTTCTCTGCTATTTCTAACAGCAGAGATTAGCTCTTAGAATTAATGGTTGTTGCTGTTAAACTTCATTGGGATCTAGTTCAAAACGGGGGCACCAGTATTTTCTTAACGAAACACTTTGAAACTTGGGACACTGGTAGAATGTGTCATATAAAACATCTTTTTCTCTTAGTCTTCTTAACAAAAAACGTACATCGCAAGTTATTTCATGTTAAAGTTGTCGTATTTCTATAATTTCAACCAATGACTGACGTCCATTCAGCTGAATACATTAAGTGCTGACTACGTAAACAAACGATTCTCAAACGATTCTGGCGGTGATAAAATTATTATTTCCTTGTCAAAAAATGGCTGAAGCATATTGGCAGTAGCTAATAAACCTTTCTATTATAGGCACAAGGCCTGGTTTTTGAGGGAAGGAGCAAGTCGGTTAGGGAAAACGAACACACGTGTGCTGCCTCTCTGCAAAATGTCAGAAGTAATGGAGATTAAATACGCTTTACACCGCTTAAACTGCCAAAGGAGTAAGTATAAACAGCTGAATACTTGTCAGTGATTGGTTGAAATTATCGAAATAAGACAATTTTTTATCTGAAATAAATTTGAATACAAAAATTTTTTTCTGTTCTATAACACAAAATAGATAAGTATACGAAGTTTGAAAGTCTTTCAGTACCAAAAACACTACATAAAACATTAATGAAAACTGGTGCCCCCGTTTTGAACTAGATCCCTTCATTGAGCAGACTATTGTCAAAACAGTTCAATTCAAGCCATAACTATTTTCTTTTTCTGCAAATTCATCTATCTTTATTTATTTATTTATTATTATTTTTTTGAGACAGCAGGATGTGATTTTCATAAAATTTAGCTACTATTTCCATCAGCTGGAGCAACCACATTCAGCTTTCCCCTTTGGTTCATGAGTTTTAATGGTTGATTTTATTGAAGAAAGCTGTGTTGAGTGGTAGGCAGGGGCATTAATTTCAAATTTTCAAATCTTTGAAGTATCAGTGGTAGAGTGCTTGTTAGAAATAGTTTTAAATCTGACACAGGATTTACCAAGTGCCCATTGGTGTATGAACGTTTCAGTGTAGATAGAGGAAGGGAGAAAGAGAGGAGGAAGAGTGTTTGGTAGAAGATTTTCTTACTTCTGTTGGATTGTTGGGATGGGCATGTGTGGTGTGAGGTGATGGAAGGAAAGAGAGAGATGAGTTGTGGTGGTGTGTGTGAGACAGAGACTCAAGATATAAATGAGAGATGGAGGGAGGAAGATGTTGAGTGTAGGTGGGACATTGGATTTACAATCTGTCTGTTACTGTGTGGGAGGCTTGTATGTTAGATGGATGAAGGTAGGACTGCTGTGAGTGGGGTGAGAAGAAAGAGTAGTAAGTAGAAATGTGCCATCTGTCCATAGAGTTTGTGGTAAGTATGTTTATATGGCTGTGGTCAGTAGTTTTGGCTGTGAAAAGAGAGAGAGAGTGCTGAAGATAGTGAAAGGGGAAAGAGATAGAGGACTAGTGAAAAGTGAAGACAAGGAGAAGGGGAAGTAGAAAAACATGATAAAAAGCTGAGAGAAAGAAAAAAAAAAAAAGCAACACTTAGGATTGTTTTTGTGGAGAGATTCTAATCATCAACCACATATGTTGTTGATTTACTTAAAAGATCTGATTGGTCAATGAGTCATAGAATGCAAGGAAAACAGTTTACTCTGACCATTTAACAATAAATTCTTTATTTGAATATAAACTCTTATGAATATAAACTGTGGCTTAAGTACAAGACCATACAATTTAATGGACAGTTGTAGTGGATGTTTCCACACTTGTACATTATTGAGGAAACGATGAAAAAAGCTCTACATGATCACTCAGTCTGCTAGAAACAGTAGCTAATTTTCTCTCTCTCTTTCTCTCTCTATCTCTCTCTCTCTCTCTCTCTCTCTCTTTCTCTCTCTCTCTCTCATCGCACCACATCCTGCCATCTTAAAAAGGAAAGAAGATATGTGTATTCAGCAATATATTATCCTGAATATATTTATTCTTCTTTAAATAAAGATGAGATAATCACACACAACTTCATTATAGATCTGCTCAATCAGGTTCTCTTGAGACCAGGCATCAAAATGAGGTACAAATCCTCTTTTGTGAGTTTTGAACTCAGAACATAGAGATTTGACTAAATCTTGTAAATCATTTTGACTAAATCTTGTAAATCACCACTTCTAACAATAGTTACTTATATAATAGATGGTAGGCCATAAATTTTGGTGGGACACTCAAAAGGTGTACTGGAAATCACTGAGGATTAGCAGAGAAAATAGCCTTTGTTTCTGGTAGATATGTAGGAGCAGTAAACATGAAGTACACATGTGAAATAGATTTTGTGTCCTTGGCTTTAAAGATAATTTTGTGTGATCTGGAAGAGATTTGGCAGCTCTTTCTTGCAGCTCAAGCAACCCTTATCTGATTAGAGCGTTTTTTTGATAGGGCTGTTTGGTCCCTCCATTGTCCTTGCTGGCATCTAATAATGTTCCCCTTCAATCCTTGGTTACTAATGGTATGACTTGGTAACTTTTTTATTGTTATCAGAATAATGTACTTCACATAACAGTGTTGTTACTTGAGTAAACTAACCGACCCACTTATATTCTTGCTAAGTTTTACATTACTAGTCAATTGACCCCTTTCCTCTCCCTGCATTAAAACAAAAATACACATGCCATTGCTAAGCTGTTACATCTCCAATTTACAAATATTTTAGAAACTGTGTGATGATGATAATGACATATGACAACAGTATCCTTTTATCTTTTACAGTCATTGGACTGTGGCCATGCTGGGGCACTAATCAACCTCCGTGCTTACTTTTTTTGAAAGTAAGGTATTTACCATAGTGATCTTTTTGGTCAAACTGCTAAGCTACAGCACCAGTTGGGTCTTTTCTGTTTGGCTGCCACTTTTCAGTTTCTTTAATTTTGTTCTAATTGATTTCAAATTTGGTGTAGTTTTGTATGCTCATTATTGACATGAAATTCATTTTTGCCATAAATCAATAAATAAACAATAAGCTTTCTAAGTTTGCAAATTTTGGGTAATTTTAGTCAATTGAAAGCCACAGACATATAGGTACCTTTTCCATAGTAACAAGCCAAGCATTGGAGAAGCATTTACGAAAAACTACATGTGTTTACAAACTGACATTTTATACTGTGTTTTCATGCTTGTACCCATCTTTTTCTGCTCTTAAAACTACTAAATGTGTTAACTCTTTTTGTCACATTAAATGCATATTGAATGAGTAAAACTACAAAATATGTGTTGTTTTTACATATTTTTTTCATAATTTTTTCCATTTTTTTTGTAATTTTGTAATTTTTTTTTTTTGGTAATTTTTCACTTATTAAATGCTTAAAACACATGCTATTGTCGCAATGTCGGCATTATTGTTCTACCATCTTATGATTGTAGTTGCACACAAAATGACAGCTTCCAAATCCTGTTTTCTGACTGGGTAAAAATGATCAAAATTTAAACCTCTGTAACTTTTTTAAAACAAGTGAATTAGGCCCTGAGATTCAGCTTGAAAAATTACATCAATACATCAAATTTGAAAATTTTCTCTTAATTTTATAATTTCAAAAAGTGCAGCCAAGCAGAAAAGATCTCACTGGTTTTTAAGTGGTGGGGAGAGGGGGGAAAACACAAGCACAAAGACACACACACACACATACATATGTATATATACACACACGTCTGATGGGCTCCTATACAGTTCCCATCTACCATATTCACTCACAAGACATTAATCAACCTGGGGCCATAGTAGATGATACTTACCCAATGTGCTGCACAGTGGAACTGAACCCAGAAGCACACAGTTTCAAATCAAGCTTTTTAACCAAAAGGCCATGCCTGTCTGTCCATCCATCCCTCCATTCATTCATTCATTCCTCTTTCTTTGCTTCTTTTTTTTTATCTTGTCCTCTGCTTGCTTGTCTGTATGTCCATCTATGTATTTATCTATCTACTTGTCTCTTTGCCTGTTTATTTATCTGTCTAATCAAATTTGAACTCAGAACATTGAGATTCATCCAAACATGATGCATTAAATTTAACACCTCTTATTATTTCCATTATCCTGACACCTCACAAACAGGATAGATAACTATCTCTCTTTTTTTATACCTTTCTTCACTCTCTCTTTTGCATCTACACCAGTTTTACTCCTTGTTTCTCTCTCTCTCTTTCCATAGAGATATGGCTGGGCACCTATCCAGCCATAAATGATTGACCAGCTACTTACAGTCAGTTATCCTCTATCAGATCTGCAACCTCCACCACAAGAAAAGCTTACTATGTGTCACAGTGGTGGTGATAATGGAGGTTGCTAACTGACCTGGTTCCCTTCTCAAGTCCAATATTTGGTACTCATAACATTTTTTTTCTTTGTAAGGCAAGGTTAGTGTTATACATACACTTCTTCCATAGAGACATATTTATGCACACATACATTTACATGTGTGTGTGTGTATATTCTCGTCTACGTTTTGTTTGCAATGTCCTGTACCCAGATATGCACCTATACATACAGGTGGATGTCGGTATGCACATACCTGTACGTATATATGCATATACTCATTTACTGTTTGTTTTTATGACCGAACGCAGCGTCAACAATTTGTGAGTAGTTATCGTAACTTTATATTTTCCGACGCTACTCTATTTCTTTCTCTATCATTTTTTCCCCCTCTCGTTCTTCCTCTTTACTACTACGTATCTCGCTTTACCCCTCTCGTTTTTCCTCTGTTACTACTATGTATCTCCTTTTCCCCCCTCGTACTTCCTCTCTTTCTCTTTTCCTCTCGTTGCTCACCTATTCTTCTACTTCCTCCCTTTGTTTCTCCCTCTACCACTCTCTCTCTCTCTTCCCCTTACACCGGCATGGTCACATGCTTCCGGTTAATAATCCTTTTCTTCCTTGGCTTTCGCCGAGCAAACACGCGAACTCACTTCGTCCCTACTTTCAAGTTCGTGCCTCACAGCGTTCATACACACATAATTTTTCCCGTCTGGCCATAAAGCCTTTTCTGTTTGTTTTCCTGTCTTGTTTTTTGTCTGCCACTACATTCCTCCATGGCAAGGTTTAATTTGTGTATACAAATTTAATTTGCGGTCCATGGGAAGAGCCGTTTTAACGATGCATCCTACCCAGCTCTTTGAAACGCCGGTGTTAAAACGGGGGTAGCTGATGAAGAAGAATGTTCTCTATGTGGCTTGTGTGTTTTCTCGTCTACATTTTGTTTGCAATGTCCTGTACCCAGATATGCACCTATACATACAGGTGGATGTCGGTATGCACATACCTGTACGTATATATGCATATACTCAATTATTGTTTGTTTATATATATATATATATATATATATATATATATATATATATATATATATACACAAACGTATACATAATGAAAGTAATTGAAATTGAAACCATATAATAATGGAAGTATGAATAGAGATGTTATTGGTTCACTTTTGACACAATACAGAAATGATGTATGAGATTGCTCTGGGCTAGCATTAGGCAAGAAGTTGAAAATTTTTTTGACCCATGACACTGCATGGACCCTACATAAGGCATGTGTAAAATTTGAATGAAATCTGTTGGGTAGTCCTCGAGTTTTAGTGATGCACACAGACAGACACACACACATTCTCAGTTATATATATATATATATATATATATATATAATAATAATATTCGGGATAAAAATCCAAATTTATAGGTAAAAACTCAATTAAATTCAATTTATTAAAAACTAAAATTAAATTAAGTTTCATTTAGCAGTTCGGCAAAAGAGACTGATAGAATAAGTACTAGGTTTCTAAAGAATAAGTCCTGGGGTTGATTTGCTCAACTAAAGGCGGTGCTCTAGCATGGCCACAGTCAAATGACAAACCGGTAAAAGAGTAAAAGAGAGAGTATGCTGCATAAACCAGTTAGCTGGATTTATATGAATATATGATATAATAGTGATGATGGTACTCTGTCCTTATTGAGTCATAGGGGTATCACCATGATATATGGAGTGTTCTGGGTATTTTAAATCTGGTGGAGTCTTTACATAAATGTGTCTAATATATATATATATAAAAATAAGTAACTGATAAATTGCCGAGGCCAATATAATTTGTTAAAACTCTTGAAAGCAGTGTTCCACCATGATTGGCAGTTCATCTACTGAATTCATTCACAAGATGTTGGTCAGTTTGGAGCTATAGATGAACTTGCTCAAGGTACCATGCAGTGAAACTGAACCTGAAGCCAGGTGTTTGCGAAACAAGCTTCCCAGCCATACAGCCATGCCTGCATTTAGAAAAATAATACATCGGCACAGGTGTGGCTGTGTGGTAAGAAGCTTGTTTCCCAACCACATGGTTCTGGGTTCAGTCCCACTGTGTGACACCTTAGGCAAGTGTCTTCTACAGCCCTGGGCAAACTAAAGCCTTGTGAGTAGATTTGGTAGACGGAAACTGAAAGAAGCTCATAATATATGTTTATGTATATATTTATGTGTATGTGTCTTTATGTCTGTGTTTGTTGACTCATCACTGCTTGACAATTGGTGCTGGTGTGTTTACATCTCCCATAACTTAGTGGTTTGGTGAAAGAGACAGATATAATATGTGCTAAGTTTACAAAGAATAAGTCCTGGGGTTGATTTCTTTGACTAAAAACCCCTTTAAGGCAGTGCTCCAGCATGGCTGCAGTCAAATGACTGAAACAAGTAAAAAAATAAAAATGATGCCTGAAGAGTACTAGAAAATCTTTGAAGATATCAGATCAGTGTTTAGTGTTTTAGATTTTCCTATTTCAAGGTCGCCACACTGCATTACTATACAATCATATTAACTCCCTGGTAGACTGTAACTACATACCATGTACTACTTGACCAAACATCAATTATTTCTATTTTCTGATGATTAGGTCTTTTACAATCAGTAACCTCTGCCCATGAATGATTAGTTCTATTGATTTTGGAAACTGGCCTGTGAGTGGAAATAGAAGTTGTTACGGTCATGTCTTTCTGAAAAAGTATTTATTAGTGGTGTGGTATGTTGTTGTTGTTGGTATTATTAAGTCTTGGGTTAGCCTTGATCAAGCAGACCTGTCTAGTCAAACGTCTTCCAGACATGATCACCAAGTCCGTTTTCAGTCATCCTTCCTCTTTTTGGAGGCACAAAGCTGTGAATTTTGGCTGCTATTTCTAACAGGCCAGTTCACCACATTTGTTTTGGGCTGGTTGATTTGTGTGTATGTGTGTCTGAGCGATCTGTATTGTTTCCACGCTAGATATCTAAATATAACAAGGTGTTGGTCGACCCACTGCTATATTAGAAGACACTTGCCCAAGGTGCCATATAGTGGGATTGAATCCAGAACCACATGGTTGGAAAGCAAGCTTCTTAACCACATAACCATGTTTGTGCCTGTATTTTATATCAATGTGTGTGTTATCATTTAGCATCCATGTTTCATATTGTCGTTGGTTGGATAGTTTGACAGTATCCAATAAGCTGGGGGACTGCATCAAGCCTCAATGTCTGTTTTAGCATTGTATCTACTGCTGGATGTTCTTCCTAATGTCAAATACTTTACAGAGCGTACTAGGTGCTTTTTTTCATGGTACTGGTACCAGTGAGGTCACCAAGTAACTTGCAAGACAACACTTCTTGGACTGAGTGGAGATACAGTATTGAGGATTATGTCTTTGTACCAGGTGTTGAGATGTTAATAAATGGTTGAAGGACTGGAACATATGTCTTGTTGTAGTGGAGGTACACAGCTACCTGAGCTGGAAAAAGAGAAAGGGTTGTGGAAATGAGGTGTCAGGGCATATGCTCAAGGTATAAGAAGGTGGATAAAGAGAGAATAGGGTTACGGAATTGAGAATGACTGGATGGGTCAATGTGTGAAAAAGAGAGTGAGAGTTTGGTCAGTGATGATGATAGAAGTAAATGCTGGGTATGGATGGATGTATGGTCTATGGTGAATCTCAGTTTGAGTCGGGGGAGGTAGAGAAAGATAGGAGTGGGTCAAGGAAGAGATGTGAGATGGCAGTATTTAAAATAGGGAGAGGTGGAGAGCAATAGTATAACAAAACTGTAGATGGATGAGAGATAGAGAGAGTGTGGAAAGAAAAGAGGGATGCACAGTGAGAGGGACAGGTTTGTAAGTGTAGATATAGTGAGTGACGTAAAGGGAGTGAGGCATCAATGGCAGATAGGAGAGGGTGTTCAGCGGAAAATAAAGTGGTATGGATGATGTTGAAAATACAAAACGGACGACAAGCAAAGTGGTTCCAAGATAAGGGAAAGCACAAAATAAGGATGATTTTACGTGCAGTTCCGCACGTAAGTTCTCATATAATTACAGCAACTGAGGAAATAGTTAGAAGACTGAAGGAGAGCTGGTTATTATGAGGATGTGTTTTGGGGAGGGCTTGGTACAGATTGGGCGTTGGAGCATGGTATCTAAATGATATTGTTTTAGAGCCTCATCATATTTTGCTAAAACGGATAACTGTGTATATATAAGTAAAAAAGAAAGGCAAATTCAAGTAGGCATAAGGAGTGTATTTACATGGAATAGAAATAAACAAATAAAATGACATTATTGTTTTAGCTTTGCAGTTGTTTCAAATGAATCATAATTGGGTGCCATCACTTTTTATATAAATATAATTATGATCTGTAGTATCATAAATGTGTGGAATAAAATTTTTTTATTGAATATGTGGTGAAATGTTATGCTCATCAGAAGACTCAGTAATTAATTTTACTGTTCTCAACTCTCTCTCGCTCTCATACATACATTATAGATTGCTTATTGGAAAATACTTATGCATAAGCTTTTTAATAGCATGGATGTTGCAGAAAAACCTTTTGTTGTTGTTGTTGGAAAGTCCATTTTGTCTCTCCTAAACACTCACAGTGTGTCACTGGGGAGATGGGTGTGTGTCATGGGTTTTGCTGTCAGTGTAATTGATAGGCTTTAGAAAAATTGTTTTTCTGTAAGCATTGACAGTCTTAAGCTGGGTGTTCATAACCTGGTACCATATGCGTATAAGTAAGTACATGTACATGTAACTGAGCATTAACACCATCTTCTCTTCTTGTCTTCTTTCTTGATTGGTTTGTGTTCCTTAACTTTATTAATGAGTATTATTAGGCGCAGGTGTGGCTGTGTGGTAAGTAACTTGCTTACCAACCACATGGTTTCGGGTTCAGTCCCACTGCGTGGCACCTTGGGCAAGTGTCTTCGACTATAGCCTTGGGCCAACCAAAGCCTTGTGAGTGGATTTTGTAGGCGGAAACTGAAAGAAGCCCGTCGTGTATATATATATATATATATATATATATATATGTGTGTGTGTGTGTGTATATGTTTGTCCCCCCCCCAACTTCGCTTGACAACAGATGGTGGTGTGTTTACGTCCCCATAACTTAGCGGTTTGGCAAAAAGAGACCGATAGAATAAGTCCTGGGGTCGATTTGCTTGACTAAAGGCGCTGCCCCAGCATGGCCACAGTCAAATGACTGAAACAAGTAAAAGAGAGTAAAGAAAAAGAAAGAGGTTAGAAACTTAGGAAATGATGAAACACACATACACCCACACAAACATGATAAAAAAAAAAAGATTCATTGAGTGTGTGAGTTCTGTAACGATCCCAGATAATGGTAACAATGGTGATGTTCATGGTGGTCATGGCAGGGGCTGGCTGCAGTATAACAAAAGGGGGCTTATGTTTATTGATTAATTTATTATATATACTTTATCAGTCTATATTAGCTAATGAGTAACTAGTGAGGGATTACTAGATTGCTCTATGAGTCACTCACCTGGCTTGATTCATTCTACACTTCTAATGTTTTGTTATTGCCACCCCCCCCCCCTGTTTTTGTTTTGTTCAACTCAATTAGTTTGCTGTCTGGCGTATGTACCTGATGTATGGGTGTGGTGGTACAACAGCTCCCTTTTTTCTCTTTGTCTCTCACTCTTACTCTTGTAGCAGGTGAACTCCCAGAGTAATTTTGGACCTACCTTATCAACCCTCACATCTACCAATGCCCCATGTTAGCAATCGGAAGTATAGTACCTATGGTGGTTGGCTATTAAGGGCTCCATTGTGCTATCGCTCATCATCCAGTTGAGATATTTGACTGTGGTATGTTGTATTGCTTTATATTGTTCTTACTAAATGATTATTTGTTGTGGTTTACTTGTAGCAGGTTGTTGTTTAGCCCTAGGTCAATTATAATGAAACAAACTGGACTCCCAATCAAAAACATTTTGGCATTTCCCATGTTTTTCAGGTTTTGTCTATCATGGTCTACATTATTTGATGTATTGTTTTGTGAGATGATAGTGTGATATGAGGATGATTTGGCTGCTATTTGATTTATTCTTTTGGGAGATGATCATGTGATTTGAGGGTGATTTGGCTGCTATTTCTAGCATAGAGGCTTCCTTGTATTGTTATAAATCTTTATTACTTCACATTGGTTTGTTGTGGTACTTATCACTAGTATATCTTGTTATAGTATATTACTTGTCAGTGGTATCTTGTGCCACTGTATATTCTGTTACTTATGTTGTCTATTGGCCTGCGGTGTGTAACAGGTCAACAGTTACCTCTGTTAACAATAATATGCCATATTGTACTTGCTAATTGTATTTGTCATATCTATCAGTGGTGGAGGCGCAATGGCCCAGTGGTTAGGGCAGCGGACTCACGGTCATAGGATCGCGGTTTCGATTCCCAGACCGGGCGTTGTGAGTGTTTATTGAGCGAAAACACCTAAAACTCCATGAGGCTCCGGCAGGGGATGGTGGCGAACCCTGCTGTACTCTTTCACCACAACTTTCTCTCACTCTTACTTCCTGTTTCTGTTGTGCCTGTAATTCAAAGGGTCAGCCTTGTCACACTGTGTCACACTGAATATCCCCGAGAACTACGTTAAGGGTACACGTGTCTGTGGAGTGCTCAGCCACTTGCACGTAAATTTCATGAGCAGGCTGTTCCGTTGATCGGATCAACTGGAACCCTCGACGTCGTAAGCGACGGAGTGCCAACAACAACAATCTATCAGTGGTATTACATTTGATGGTATATAAGATGCACTTTTATTTTCCAAAAAATGTCTCAAAAAAACAAACAAAAGAAAACAAAACAAAACTGCCGGTCCTATATGTAAAGTTGTTTTCAATATTACATGCTTCTTTAAGGCAATGAACTGGCAGAATTGTTAGCATGCCAGGCAAAATGTTTAGCGGCATTTCCTCTGTCTTTACGTTCTGAGTTCAGTTTCCACTGAGGTCAACCTTGCTTTTCATTCTTTCGGGGTGAATAAAAGAAGTACCAGTTGAGCACTGGGATCAATCTAATTGGTTTACCCACTCCCCTGAAATTGCTGCCTTGTGCCAAAATTTGAAACCAATATTATTACATTCTTTAATACTCTAAACACATTTCTTTTGAATCTCTGAAGCTGGAGTGCATCTAATATGCCATCAAATACGGTAATTCTTGTACTGTTTCCAACAACGAAACCAGTACTATGGCTATGCGGAAGCATTGCCATATTATTTTACTTGTTTTTTTTCTTTTTTTGTGATACATGTTTGTTTTTGTATGTCAATAATATTGCCTATTACTTATTGTCTTAGATATTTCGTCTGTTGTACCTGTCTTATATGAAAGTTATAATCTTATTATCTGTCAGATATTCTGGCTACAATCTAGGCAATCTATAAATTATCACCTCACCATTGTCTTTTCAAATATCTGATAATATCATCATTGTATCATTTAGACTAATTTATAACGCTCAGTTATCTTATTAAGTCTTTTGTTGCTGATCAATATTTCTTGAAACAAGTTACTAAAACTAGCCAAAACAGTGGAGAGTTATCTATTTTGGTGTACTACCCTTGTCAGTTTCATCACTAACTATATTTATATCACGTACAACAACAATAAAGCCTTATGAAGTTGGTCAACAGAAATGGTTTCCCATTCTTTTCCAGTTTACACACACTCCCACTCTCTCGCTCTCACTCTCTCTCTTTCTCTTTCTCTCTCTCTCTCTCTCTCTCTCTCTCTCACTCACTCTCTTTCTCTCTCTCACACACACACACATTTGTGTTCTCTGGAAATTGCTGATCTATAAATATCGATGTTGTCATTTCCCCTTGTCCGTTCTTTCAAAGACTTACTTTACACCAAGTTGGAAACAGATAAGTGTCAGTAATAAAAAAAAAACCCCCAAAAAAACATCCGTCTGTAAAACAATGTCTCATATATTTATGTAACCCATCCTAGCAGGGAGAAAATGAATAAATGGTATAGTTAATTATATCAGCTCTCCCCGTAGTTATTCTATCATCTGGTACTTATTTTATGAATGCAGTTGTGTAGTCTAGTGTTTAGGGTGTTGCATTCATAATTGTAAGATTCTGGTTTCGATTCCCAGACTAGGCTGTGTGTTGTTTTTTCTAGCAGAACACTTAATTTCACATTACTCCAGTCTACTCAGCTATATATGAGTTCTAGCAATAAATGGAAAGTTAATCCTCTGGCAGATTAGTGTTCTGTTCAGAGATAGTGTTGTAATCTCAGTCACTATGGAAACTGTAAATCCTTGACTTTTAAGCATCCATGGGCTCATGGCAGACCTAAGCTAACTTATTTCTTTTATCATTTTCTTGGTCATCATTTTCATTTCTGTTCACTGTCTTAGCCATGTTTGCCTTGAACTAATGGAGACAACGTCGGTGGAGAGGACTCCTTAATCTTACTGATGACATGAAAATCTCTAGTGCTACAAAATGAATCCCCCTATATTGTAAAGTGGTTAGCATCAGGAAATAGCCACAGAAACCATGCCAAAATGGAATGTATAAAAGAGATATGATCCTTTGAACCATCTAAGAAGGTTGAAATTTTAAATAAGAACTGACTTGGACTGGAACAACCCTTTCAGTTTATGTCAGCATAGAAAGGAGATATAAAATAATGATGATAATTATCATCAGTGTTTAATGTCTCTTTTCCATACTGGCATAGATTGGATAGCATGACAAATGCTACCAAACCAGAAGTCTGCGTTAAGCTCCAGTGTCTGCTTTGGCATTGTTTCTATGGCTAGATGCTCTTCTTTATACATACCACTCGACAGAGTGTACTGGGTTCTTTTTAGATGATGCTGGCTCCAGCGAGGGCACCAAGTAACTTACAAGGCAAGACCCCTCACATGAGTGGGGAAGTAGTATTGAGAAAGCTGGTTTTATGCTAGTGACGAAAGATTAAGATATGATAGAAGGACAGGAACATGTCTTGCTGTAGGAGTGATACATGGTTACTCCAGTTGGAAAAGAGTGAATGCAGAATTTTTTTTTTGTCTGAAGGATTGAATGAAGAATATGTCTCTATATTATATCATCAACTGGTGATAGAATAATCTATTAATCAAATGCTGGCATTAATTTAATTGCTTTTACTCTCTCCTCAAATGTATTGTCTTTTGCTTACATATGAAATTATGAATATTTTCTAAACTTTGAAAACAAATACCTAGTATCTGTTTTTATTCACATTTCAAGTATTATTTGTTTTTATCCTTGTTCACTTCAAGAAAATATAAACATACATATTCTATATGTGTGTATACAAATTTATGAAATTAAAAAAATATGAGGATCTATTTTAAAACGGGGGCGCCAGTTTTCATTTATGTTTTATGTAGTGTTTTTGGTACGGAAAGACTTTCAAACTTCGTATACTTATCTATTTTGTGTTATAGAACAGAAAAATATTTTTGTATTCAAATTTATTTCATGTAAAAAATTGTCTTATTTCGATAATTTCTACTAATCACTGACGTCTATTCAGTTGAAAACAGTTAGCGCTGTAACGGTGTATATCGTATTAATCCCCTAACCCTAACCCGACTGTTAACCGTAACCGTAACCCTAAAACTAACCCTAACTCTAGAATCCGAACTCTAAAATTGTTACACACATAGATATGCACAGCGTAATTTATTATATAAACAATATATGCGTATAAATTACAATTAAACCAGATGAAATATGTCACAGGGAATAACATTTTTATGACCGCCCAGCAGTAACTCTATTGAGCTGAATAGACGTCAGTGATTGGTTGAAATTACAGAAATACGACAGCTTTAACATGGAATAACTTGCGAATTCCTTTTTTTTGTTAAGAAGACTAAGAGTAAAAGATGTTTTATATGACACATTCTACCAGTGTCCCAAGTTTCAAAGTGTTTCGTTAAGAAAATACTGGCGCCCCCATTTTAAAATAGATCCAAATATGATTATAGCAAAATCATATGGAAAGTTCTTTTTTTTCTGTTTCATTTTGAAGTTTGATATAATTGAGAGTATTAATTATCTTTAAAAGAGTGATAGTTATTATTTTGTTTGAATTCATTCATTTCACTGACATTGCTGAATGTCTATAGTCATGAATATCAAAATTATTTAAAATTACTTATCTTGTACCAAGGTAAGAAATCAATAACCTTTGTTATAATATTAATAATAATAATAATAGTTATAATAGTAATTGTTCTTGTTATGTTACTTACTAAGCTGTAAGGCTGTAATAATTATAGTTATAATGTTTAATAATAATAATAAAATTTATAATAATGATAGTAATAGTAATGGCTATTTTAAATGAGTAGTAGTAAAGTTAACAGTTAACAATTTGTACATTTTGAAGTCACCAACCAACCAGCCAGCCAGCCAGCCAGCTAGGTTTCTCACTTTCTCACCATAAAGCTGTTGGTTGGTAGCAAGAGTAACCAAGCACATGTTGTCCTGACTGACTGGGTCAGTTAGGATAAGATGTGACCTCTATTTGGGTAGATAGCTGGCTTTGAACAAAACAAAACACCACCAGCAATCCTAGCAGCAAGTCATTGTGTCCAGTTGAGTGGCTGGAGTAGGCAGGCCAGACTATTATAGTGCCCTGGAATGTAGTGGTAGTGTAAATGGGACCATCACAATCATTTTTATCTGATTTGTCAGTTTGATCTAGCTTTAAGTTCTCAAACCCTAACTGGAGATGTGAACACTTTATTTCAATCAGCACCATTACTTGGCTAGTTGCTGGACAGACATTAGAGTAGTATCTTATTTCTGTCATAATGGTCAATGTTCTGGCCTGAAATAAATCACTTAAGTTATAATGGATTATTAGATATACTGGACATCAGTTGTCCTCATTTTCTAATGGTCATTTCTGGCCTAAATCAAACCACTACAGTTTGGATTGTTTCACTGGGCAAACATTGTCTTGATAGTGCTTTTCCTTTCATGATGGGTCAGTAAAGGATATTTTTTAAAAACTAAACAATCTTTAAAATTTTGATAGATAATCTGAGGGTTTTTTCTTTGTCTAAAATGGTCACTGTTAAGCCTGTTTGAAAACGAAATCACTAAAATTTGATGGATGTTTACATGGAATCATGGTAAGAAGGATTTTATTTCATTCCCTTTCATTTTTTTTTACTTCCTTGCTTTTTTTTATATTTTCATCTTTACTTTCTTTAGCTATTCTATTTTTTTTTTCCTTTTTCTTTCACTTCAGTTTTTGGTTGATATTTTTTCTGTCAGAGTGAAAGTAATGTTTTGTTAACTGGTCTCTCAATTTAGATCCATTAAATATACTTCTCTACTCACTTCATTTTTAACAATTTTTTTTCTCCCTTCCCTTCCCCACACCTCTTTCTTTCTCTGTGTTTCACCAAAAGAATGTTCTCATACAGATATCTTCCACAGAAGGAAAAAAAAAGGCAAAATCTAACCATTTCTAACATTTTTTATATTTAGTTTTCAGAGAAAGCATATTTTAAAAGGATACACAATATAGGTGTAGTGTGGAGATGAATTGGTGGTGGTAGTAGTAGTAATTGTGGTGG